>NW_027505689.1:0-165990 GCF_021521415.1 Bidens hawaiensis | reverse complement strand
GCAATAATCAAGGAACTAATTTGAAATTGAAAACTGGTTCATTCCAAAAAAATAATTATCCATATTACCATCCAAAGGGATTGCAATAACAAGTTATTTGAAATTAAAAAACAGTTCATCTAAAAAGATATTCATTTTTATGTGTTGTTATAATAAATTAATATATGTTTTTTTACGTGCTCTCTCTCTCTATATATATATATATTGTGCTGTTAATAAATATATATATTTTTCGTGATGTTGCTGTTAATAATATATAATTTTTGTGCTATTAATAAATACATATTTTTATGTGCTGTTAATATATATATATATATATATATATATATATATATATATATATTTTGTTAAGTAAGTATTCAAAATAAAAAATGGTTCGTTCCAAAAAAAAATATTTCATATTAAAATATAAACTTTTTGTGACGTTATTAAACATTTATGGATGTGCTGTTAATAAAAAAAATTGCCAAGTTGTTCTATGAGATTAGCCTATTATTTAACATTTGTGTTGTGTGTGCTGCTAATAAATTGTGTTGTCGGTACCAAAAACCAATACCTTTGTTTTAATCAGTTAAATTTATACCTTCATTTTTTAGTAGGGTTCAGCGCGTCGTACACGGAACCTCTTCAGCTTCTAGGTCCCAAAGCTTCGTTTTTAGCATGATTGGCTTTGCTGTTCAAAAGGGGGTTGCGGCGCAGCTTGTTGCCCGTTTGCCTGCCACTTTATTGTAATCGTTTTATAGTAAATTATATAAAACTTCGATTTTAACCTTCATTTTGATATTAGAAGTTAACATTCTTGTTAGTGAATAAACTATACTAACAGTGATAGAGGACGATGATTTTGCATAAATACAGGACTTTCCAAATGATGGTTTAATTAGATTTTTGACAAACTACCATAATGTCCTTTCTAATCTATTAATTAATTTTTATATGTCTATATTCTAATTGGTTCATACCATTCTTACAATAAAAGTATTTTCTATTTGATCCTACCTCAGTTAGGATAATAAGTTAATATTTCCTAAGAAGTGTAGGAAGTGATCTAGACCTTTGGATGGACTAAAGCAGATAAAGGTATCGTCCATATTGTTTTCCCTTATTTTGGTAATTTATAATACATTTAAAAATATTCCTTATTACATTAATCAGCATTAAATACCTATCATTTCTACAAAACCTTTCTCTCCACCGCCATCTGCCAAACACCAACCACCATGTGCAGCCACAACATCATTGCAATCGAACGACCTCTGATGCGATTAGAGGAGGACCTGCGACGATGTAACAAACTAGACGATTATCAATTTTCCGGCGACTCCATGGTTTCGGCGGAAAGTTCGGCGCCCAGTCTTTGGCTGTTCCACCTCCATGCCGCAATAATCTGTTTCTCTAAACCAACTTTGCTTCCGGCGACTCCATGGTTTCCGATGAAAACCCACCAAAGCACACAAAAACCGCTCTAGTGGGGAATGTGACGGCGGGCGGAGGTGGTGGACGACAAGAGAAGTGGTGGCTGAAGATGGTGGCACCGATTTCCATGTTGAATAAAGAGAGATATCTTAACTTGACGAGTTCCAGTGGTGGTGATGGTGGTTTCTGGTGGTGGTGAGGTGGCTGCCATGGGGAAAAAGAAGATATTGGGTGGGGATAGGGTTAGGGTTTATTGGGGGAATGGCTTGACGAAGATGAAATAAATTGTATTTTGTTCATTAGTTTGTTTTAGTTCTTGGTGGTGTGTTTTAAAGTTGGATTAAAATATGGTGTTTTTTTTTAATTTTGATTATTTTGATTTAAAACACACTGTTATATATCTTGTGATGTTCTTGGTGGTGTGTTTTAAAGTTTGATTAAAAAATGGTAAATTATATATTGATAATATTTCCATATATAATATATCACACTGGACGATTATGCCCCTAAAGTGTTATAAAATAAGTATTAAAATAAAACACACAGTCTACAAAACACACTTTCAATATAAACCATCAGATCATCAAATCTAACGCACCAGATTACTTCTTACACTTTTTAGACACACTTCACTTCTTATTATAACTCCACCCTATATACATACATATATATATAAGTTATCCTAAACCCTAAACTCATTAAATATTCTCACTCTCTGTTTCTCAGCCGTCACAACTCACGACATTCTCTCTTCGACCATCAGCCCTTCTTCGGCCATAATCACCACCGCCGTTACTTCCTTCGGCCCTACAGCCGCTGGTGCTTCCTCCGGTCGTCAAAGCTTGCTGCCTCATCATTTTCCCTACGTAGTTACGTAGTAAGTTATTAATCTCTCTACTTGGAATCCAATTTACTACCTACCAATTATTCATCTAGTTTTTAGATCTTTATAGTTTATCGTGTATTATCGTCTTTTATCGTGTATACCATGTAGTAACAGGTTTGTGTTCATGTTTGGGATACATGTACATGATAAGTTTCGTGTCGTGTACAGGTATACACATTTCGTGTTCATGTCTTATCGTGTACGGGTATACACGATATGCCAACCCTAGTTGAAGATGAAATGGGACCCACTTGAAAGGGGTTTAAAATAAATAAAAATAAGATGTATAATAGTTTAAAGAAATAAGTTTAATTAAGTTTACAGAAATAGCCCTTCAAGGAGTTAAAAACACCTAATATCCTCATGTGCACTGCACATGGGATGAGTTAATTGAAAAACTTAAAATCCGCTAGTATAAAAGACTAAAGCCAAGACAAAAATCCGTATAAAGGATAAGAGTGAAATTCATTTTCAGAAATGACCCATTCAATAATTCAGCATATTCAAAAAGACAAAAAATGTAATTTTCTCTTCTGAATATGAATTTATTCCTTCCCCTTTCTCTAGGGCTGAGCAACTTAACCGCCATAACCGTTAATAATATAAGGCTCAATATATATAAATCCCTTGTATATTTAATATGATATTTTATTAGTTTCCGTTTGATTTTTATTAGAATTTGTATATTACTAATTCATTTGAATATTTTAGGTTCCGGGTTACAATCATGTCAAAAAGAGGGCGAAAATAAGCAAAATGGGAGAAGGCCCGTCGCGCGGCACTTTGGGCTAAGATTTCTAGAATCTTCTACAAGTATTAAATTTATGGGCTCAGATTTCAGAATCTTCTACTAATTTTAAGTTTATGGGCCTTGAAAGTCTATATAAACACCTATAAACTTAACCCTAATCATAACCTGAAGAGCCATATGATTTGGAGAGCTCAGGAGGAGATCTTTTAGAGGTTTTGAAGGCTTGGAATCATACAGTGGCGAGCATATTAATCAAGAACGAAGACCACGGGTTTTATCGCCTTTAATCTTTCGTTTCTTTTATTTTTCACCATGAATTCCTTTATTATTGTTTTGTTTTATTTTATGATGTCAGGCTAAACATTATAGACTGCCTAGGCTTATGATGAACCTACTTTGACGTTGTGTTTTGATTTGGGATTTATTTAGCGTTATGGTTTTATGATTTAGTAAAAGGTTTAATTATATTAAATTGATGCGTATGGATATTTAGGATTGTTTGATTAATTATTATTATTATTCCATAGTTGCCTTGATTATTGTTTGTCATTATGATAGGTTGCTATTAGGTCATCTACTTTGTGTTTTTGACTATTTTGTGATTGATTTGCGATTAGATCATAGGAATAATAATTATTAATTAAATAAACCTAAGTTTACTGCTAACATAAATCTATAAAATGCTAGGTTATTGATAGATCTTTATTATTTGATCTTGCTAGATTTAGTTATTCGTAAGCAGTCCGTCTATGTTTGATTATTTAATTATTGTCTATTGAATCAATTAAATATATTAAACTGCCTTTGATTTCCGCGCTGTAAGGTAGGATTTCGTATAAAGGAACTAAATCATAAATAATTAGGTAACCGTAAGGAAACTTGATTTTTAATACTGGTGTGCGTTAAAACTTATTAGAAACCCATAGGTGTCTCTTGAGAAGGGTCAAGGGTCCTGTTCGGGTTTTCTCTTAGATGTCTATTTTACGATCCCAGTCTATAACTAAATATTTTCCCGATTAATTAACAACTGAAATTTAGGGGATTCTAGCCTAGGTAGTTATCTCATCATCATCTGAATTAAGTCCAAGTTCTAAGTTTAGTCGTCTTTAGTTTTCTTAATTAGTTTAAAATTAGTTTATTAGTAACCCCCCCCCCCCTAAACAAATAATAATTAATAGGTCGTGTGTGTAGTTGAGTCTAATTTAGCTAGTTTACGTAATTAAAAGAGACTCTCGTGGGTTCGATATCCGGACATACTTAGCTGTACTAGAGTCGACCGGTTCACTTGCCGTTTAGTAGTTTAGTTAAGTTTAATAGTCTAGAATTTATTACTTAGTGTCTAGATTAGCGTAATTTTAGTTAATAATTATTAAGACAACTTTTAGCACATCAAGTTTTTGGCGCCGTTGTCGGGGACTCTTGGCGATTGCGTTATTAGTTTTGATTAGACTTATTTGCTATATACGTGCTATTTGTATTTTGTTTTCTTTTTGAGTCATAGGAGTTAGGTTAGTATATTTTAGTTTAATTATTAGTTTTATTTGGAGTCTTTTCGTAGGAGTCTAATTGTCCGTATCTTTTATTAATTTTGAGTCTCGTAAATATGTGTGAGATTTGTGGTGGATCCCATTTTACGCTTATATGTCCTCAATATGTGGGGTGTTTGGCGCATTATTATACTAACCCTCCTGTGCAGCCGCAACAAAATTTTTGGCAGAGGCCTCCTTCGTATTATTATGATGATCTAACTCAGCAGCCCAGCATATTCAGGGTCAATTTGATGGTCAATATTCTAATAACAACCCTATTGAGAATAGTTTGTCCGAGAGTAGTATGAAGAATTTAGAGAACATGTTAGATCAATATTTGGCCTTACATTCCCAACAGAAGTTAGTTGAGCAGGACATCATCTTGAAAAATCAGCAGAGTGTTAT
Source organism: Bidens hawaiensis (assembly GCF_021521415.1). NCBI lineage: Eukaryota > Viridiplantae > Streptophyta > Magnoliopsida > Asterales > Asteraceae > Bidens > Bidens hawaiensis. Next base: position 161,003 of record NW_027505689.1, on the reverse strand, counting down.
TACAGAACTCCAACGTACAATAGAAATCATTACTAGGAGATTGGATAAAGAAGAGGAAGAAGAAAAGAGATTGAAGTTATTGGAGTATGTTGGCGTGTTAAATGAGGGGATCACTCAAGTAACAAAGACGAAAATGGACGATGAAGTCCCACCTTCGGTTCCACAGGTGGCTATTGCTAATTACTGGAGTGACTCTGATGATGAAATAGATGAAGAAGAGTGGGCTGCTTATCAGAGGTCTTTAGTGAAGAAAGAAGAAATATAGGACGGAGTGGATTTGGGAGATTCACTTGAGTTGATGTTTGGTCTGATGTTTGGTGTTGAGGAAAAGGTTGAGAATTGAAAGAACCTGGAATACGGATCTAGATCTTGATAACAACGATACACATGTTGATTGATATACGATTAAGCTGGAATACGTTATGGAGATGACAATTTGACAGAGTAACGAGAGAGAATGATCACTGAACTGAAAACTTACATTAATGAATAATTTACAGACTATATATAGGGGATGACCACATTCGTTAACTTAACAGTTAACGAATGTGTCATTCGTTACATTAAACCATATGAATGAACTCTTCATTCGTTAATACATTTAACATATAACGAATAGCCCTCATTCGTTATCTCATTCGTTAAACTGGGTTAACGAATGAGCTTACAATTAGATGAATGTGTTACATTCGTTACAGGGTAACGAATGTAACATTACATTAGAGCGAATGGCTCATTTAGCCATATTTACATTAAGACCCCTATACTTTATACTAAATACATTAATTCCCTGATAAAGACTGAGATGTACAAAACGTGTATCAACAAACTCCCCCTCGTCTCTAGCTCTTTATCATACTTTAGCGTTGAAACATCTTTGTCTTCCAATCAACGCAACTATGAATCTTGTATGCGTAGCAGACACGAACAACCCTCTGAAACTGCATTGCAAGATCATAATCCTTTACATTAGCGAATCCGATCTGACTTGTGAATAACGCGTTGTTGTCAGACTCAGATAGATTAACCAGCCACATCGGATCAATTACACGTAACGTCTTCGTGCGTAAACCCTGGCCATAAATAATAACCGCTTCACCTGTATGATTATCATAATACCAATAATTAAATGAGGTGAAAAGACTCTGAGGGAATATCTTCATCAGAACCCTCTTCATCGTCTTCGGTGGTTTCACCATTAAAATTAACTTCCTCCATCCTGTGCGTGCATCTATCTCGTCAATATATTTGTGTTTCGGCACCTGAGGCTGGAAGAATTTGAAACCAAAGCGGGTTTCATGCAATAACTGCCTGTATAACCAGTTAGCCCATTTATCGTCTCCACGATTAACAAACAGACGATTATCTAAGGTTCGTACATCCCATCGAGGCATAGATAAAATATCGTGTGGGCGTTTGAAATAATAAATACCATGCTCCCACTTAACGATATATACCTTAAGATCTGAATCGTACAACCATGCCACCATATCACCTTTAACGTCATTAATAGGCTTATACTTCTTCATCTGGTATGCAGATTCTCGAGCTTTCTCAACTTTCACATCTTCTCGATCATAATATTTAAAAGTCTCGATCATCTTATTCATCTTTTCAACGTTATGCTCAAACATACCATCAAAAGCGCGTTTCCTCTTCTTCTCTATAGTGGACACATAGCTCGATTCAGCAGCTTTTAACTTAACTTTTTCTTCCTGTAATCGATGCTCTGCTGTATTGAAATGCTCAGTTGTAAAGAACGGAATACCCGAGTCATTGTTATTATCTATGTAAAACTCTGGATATTCTTCAGCAGTAACATCTTCCACTTCCACTTCTTCAAAATCAGGTACATTCTCGTGAGGAATACCTGTATCAGTACTATCTTCCATCTCCACATCCACATTTTTACCTAATTCCTCAATCTCATCATCATTTAGATCTAGAAGTAAGGCAATTTGTTTTTTGTTAACGAATGATCAACAAATTCACCTTCTTCGATCTCATCAGCATTCACCATACTGTAAACAATCCCATCCATTCCTACAAACAGAAGCATATTAGCCGGAATAACATCTATTGGCTTAGCTCTCGTGTAATCTTTATATGGAACAATCTGTAGATTACTCGCTTCTGATCCACCACCAACACCAGCATCAGTCTTATTACCCGACGACGGTGTAGAACTTCCGCCCGGTTGCTGATCTACCCCACGCCCTGCACCATCCTGGTCATCTTCATTATTTTTCAACTTCTTTAATTCATCTTCTTTGCATGTCAGTTGAAGAATAATCTTCTCTTGTTTGTCTAACCTCTCCCCCTGAGCAGTAACAAGGGCTCGAAGTTCTTTATTATCACGCTGAGCTGTAAGAAGATGTCTCAGTAAGTTTCGTTACGCTAGCTCATTTGCAGCTCGATCTGCTTGCATTTGTGTGTGTTGTAAATGCAACAGATTCATCATATGAAACCATTGAGCGTGAGGAGCCATAAGATAAAAATTAGGATGTATTGGTTGCATAGGACCCTGAGGACGACTGAATGTCATAAAGGAATGCTCAGGCCTCGGCAACGGGGTAGGTGTAACAGGAGTAACAGGTGTTGGAGGCTGCGGTGTAGGCATCTGTGCCAATACATTATGTAATATATCTCCAAACTGAATATCAGGCCTCATAGTAGTAAGAGTTGGAGGCATTGGAGATGTAGCCATTTGCAAAGGTGTTGGAGAACGAGGAAAATCTGGTATAATATTAGGAGTAGGAGATCGTGGAATCTGTGTACCTGGAACTGGAGATGCAGTAGAAGAAATAATAAAAGTAGAAACAGCAGTAGAAGGTACAAAAGGCTGGCTTGGTATCTCAATACCCGAACCCCTTCTAACTCTTTGTTTCTTGACTTTCTCCCCTTCTTCTGTCATTGGTTCTTTACCTTTACGCTTACGCTTCTGGTCATAATTTAACTCAGCTTGTGGTCCTGGACCACCATCACCACCATCATCTCCACCGTCATTACCATCACCATCTTCACGTTCCAAATCGGAATCGTCATGAATCCAACGATCATTAGATGGCGTGACATAATCAACATCTGCTAAATGACCAATCAAACGTTTGAACTTGGGTCGATCTGCCAGACTCTGCCCTCTATAAGATCTCAACCGTCTCATAGTTTCTTCGTTCATGTGTTCAAGCTTCATAACATCAGCTTGATCTTTCTCCAAGTCTGGCACCAAGTCGTTGATCATCATTTTGCAGAAAATGAGGATACATTAAGAATTTGTGTCTGCTGGTGATATTCTCCTTCAGATGATAGTAAACCAATTCAGAGAAATTGAATGGTTTATTCAGCACTAGGGCCACGAAAGCAGATTGCAACATCACCCTACACTCGTCGAAACCTCCTTTCCGACCACCCAGGCAATGTATAAGAACATGAAACAGATACTTGTATTGTTCACACAAGTTCGCTTTGTTGTACATTGATTTACCTAAATCTCCATTATACTTTACTCGGACGAATAATCCTCTTATCAACACTCGATCGAACTCACACCTATCATCAATAGTATCATGAAAACCCAGTGAGTCTCGAATAACTCCAACATCTATTACAACCCGTTTATTCTGAAAAACTGCTTCAATATGATTTTTTGCTTCATTAAAGCTGGCAGTATTCCAGAATTCCCTAATAATCTTCTGATATACAACTGTTCGGGTAGAGATGGCCTTGTAGATTCTCGAGCGGATGAGAAAACGAATCAGCTTAAAGTGTCTGTTTGACTAATATGAGAGTCAAGATACAAACAATTTTGACTAATATTAGTCAAAATCGTCGTGTTCATGTTAGAACCTGTTGAAATTCCAAACAATCTATACGATTAACCATTGAGTTTGTGTTCGGAAACTAAATGCATGTAATCATCCATCAATTATCAATGCAAAAGTAATCTCATATATGAATATTATTTAATGAATCAGTTTGACACTTAAACCACCGATGAATCTTCGTGAAAATAATATGGTTAGGATCGCCATTACCTGCTGAAGCCAAAGATATCAATCAATAAGGCTAATGTGTAAGCAAAGAATTCTGGTGAAATTTTGGCAGAGTTTCGTTTAGAGAAGACGATGAAATAGGAAATAGGCGAATGAACCGTCATTCGTCTAACCTTGGGATTATATCCAATAATTTCAGGCGAATCAAGGTCATTCGTTCAAAATTTGAACTAACGAATGGCCTCATTCGTTAACTGTTGAATCTCATTCGTTAAACATTTTTAACGAATCTTCTCTCATTCGTTAACTTGTTAACGAATAACTAAGTCATTCGTTAATCTTTAACGAATAATACATTAACCATTCTTATTCGTTAAGTGTTTAAACGAATGTCTTCCATTCATTATGCACAACGGAAGCGAATGTCTTTATAACGAATGAGAAACTCATTCGTTATGTTTAAATAACGAATGGCATTACATTCGTTAAACTTTTTAACGAATCACCATGTTCCTTAGCGAATGAGACAAAATTCTCATTTTAAGGAATTAAATAATCATTAAAACCAATTAGGGTTTTAATCAATGAATTAAATAATCAATTAAATCCAAGTTAGGTTTTAATTGCATACATTAAAATACCCGATCACCGTGGATCGGTAATACTTAACTTAAATGGATTTTTACATTAAAATCATCAATTGTTACCAATTGAAAATACGTTAAGCACGATTTAACTTAAACTTTTGTTCCGGGGTTTAACTCTTTTTCCTTTTCTCAATGATTAATTCGCTAACTTGGCAAATCGAAACTAAAGAAGAAGAGAAGAAAAAAAATATAAATATATAAAAAGAATATAAAATCTTTTTGTATATTTAGAAAATTTTCAAATAGCAGTAAATGAAAAGTAGTACATATTTTTGTGAGTTGAGCAGGGAATCATATTGACTAATAACGTCCTAGACTACACTTCAATTTTGATATTATTATGCGCATAACCCAAAGATGATTGCAGATACAATTGTCCACTTTAAACTTTAGACAGATCTGTCCGTAACTTTACGATACATTTTAAGGTTCAATTAAGCACAAATCTTATGTGGAACCCACCTGTCAGACACAGTTTCAAATCTCTAATACATTGAATTTCACATGTACGTTTTTCTTCTTTGAATTGATTAGATGTGACTCATACAAAAATAACAAAAAGAAAATAATGCAGAAAGTTAAAATTTTCCCTTAAGATCGGTATTAATACACGCAGATAAGGTTCCATTTTAACAAAAATAAAAAGATAACAAATAAGCAGAAGTTGCATAAAATCTTAACTCGCAATTCGGATAAACTCGTATTATCGCGCGGAGAAAGTCCAAGATTTTATATGAAACATCAAGAAAATAAAGCAGAATATCCAAATCTTAACCCTCAGGTCGGATAATCTTATCACGCAGGAGAGAATCCAAGATTTGAATAAAAATAAAGAAAAAAATAAAGTTGAATTTCTTTGCAAAATTAAAAATAAAATAAAGCAAAATTTTCTTCAAAAATGAACGCATGCACACATAGCAATCTTTAAAGCTTTTTGATACTTAATACAGATATTAACTATGCATCAAGATGTAACACCACTAGATTTGACAAGCATTTAGGTTTATATCTTTTCAGCACTTATACGATCTGTTAAGCCTATCATACACATCATACAATTGATCTTACGGCACTTTTTAGTCTACTTTATTCATGTGTTAGGTCCGCTAAGTCAATGTACTATCATTTTCCCTTTTTGCTTCAAAACTCATTTTTTATGAGCATTTTTCAATGTTTCTGGATTTTTCAATATTTGAATGTTTTTGGATTTTATAGAATTTTTCTGTACAAACGAAACCACACTATTTTTGTATTTTTCTATTTTCTCCCCCTAAAAAAAGTAAAAAATGAAATAACAAAGAAAACAAAAAAAAATGATCTAACCAAGCTTTTGAATTTCTGTGAAAGATTTTAAACCATTTATACCAAACAAATATTGAAAACGCGTTTTGTCAAAAGCTTTAGTATAAAGGTCAGCCTTTTGAAAATCCGTATGAATTTTATCAATTGATATTAATTTCTTTTCATAACAATCACGAATAAAGTGATAACGGATTTCAATATGTTTTGCTTTTGAATGTTGAACTGGATTTTTGGTGATAGAAATTGCAGCAGAATTATCAATAAAAATAGGAGTAGTAAGAAACTTCAAACCGTAATCCCGCAAATGTTGTTGGATCCAGAGAACCTTTGAACAGCAACTCGAGGCCGCCACATACTCCGCTTTGGCTGTTGAAGTTGAGACCGTAGTCTGCTTCTTACACTGCCAGGAAACAAGCCGGTTTCCTAAGAATTGACATCCCGCCGTTGTCGATTTGAAATTGATCTTGCAACCTCCATAGTCCGAGTCAGTAAAGGAGGTGAGATCAAAGTTGTCGTCTTTGGAGTACCATAACCCGATGTCTGGAGTTCCCCGCAGATAATGTAAGATACGCCTTACTGCTGCCAGGTGAGTCACTCGGGGACTCGATTGATACCTAGAACACAAACAGACAGCAAACATAATGTCCGGTCGAGAAGCAGTCAAATACATGAGTGATCCAATCATAGCTCGATATAGGGTCGGATCTACAGTATCCTCCAATTCATCCGGTGATAAATTGTGACCCACGGGAAGAGGAGTAGAGGGAATTTTGCCATCGGATATCTTGAATCGTCTCAAGACATCGTTCACATATTTTGTCTGATGGATAAAGATCCCGACGTCAGACTGGTAAACTTGCAAACCCAGAAAGAAACTCATTTCTCCCATTGAACTCATCTCGAATTTTGTCTACATTGTTTTCTCGAAGTCTTTGCATAAACTATCGTTTGTCGAACCAAAAATAATATCGTCCACGTAAATTTGGATGAGGAGCAGATCATCACCCATATTCTTGTAAAATAACGTACAATCCATAGTTCCCCTCGTGAATCCACTTTCAATCAGATGGTCAGCCAATGTGCTGTACCAGGCTCTCGGGGCCTGATGCAAACCATACAGAGCTTTGTTTAAACGGTAAACACGCTCAGGAAAGTCTGGATCCTCGAAGCCTGGAGGCTGTTTCACGTACACTTCTTCATGAATTGCTCCGTTCAAGAATGCCGATTTTACATCCATTTGATAAATTTTGAAGTTTTTGCAGGCTGCATAGGCAAGAAATATTCATATAGCCTCCAGTCGTGCCACCGGAGCATACACTTCTGTATAATATATGCCTTCCTGTTGATTGTAACCAAGAACGACCAAACGCGCCTTATTTCGCACGATAACCCCACTATCGTCCTTCTTGCGCTTAAAAACCCATTTTGTAGGAATCGCCTTTTTAACGCGATCGGGTTTGTCGATTAAGTCCCATACACCCAGTCTAACAAACTGTTGCAGCTCCTCCTGCATAGCTTCAACCCATGATGATTCCTTGAGTGCCATTGCGACACTTGTTGGTTCTATCTGTGATAAAAAGTAGGTGTATTGTGCGATACCAAGGATACCCGAAGAGTGCAAATCCGCATAAGCACAAACAATCGAATCCTCAGTAGGAGATACATTATGATCAGATTGATCATCACAGATGTTAGCCAATTGGTGCCTTGTGCGAACCCCGTCGTTCACATCACCAATTATCTGATCCTGTGGATGTTGCGAATGAATCCGTAAAGTAGGATTCGCAGGAACAGATACATTATCACCCAAATTGGTGATATTCTCCTCCGCAGTGTCTAAAGAGACAGATGATGAATCATCACTGATTAGAATAGGCTCGGTAGTCTCTTGAGCTTCATCTACCATTACAGATGATGAATCAACAAACTCAGCATCATCGGAAAATTCAGAAACATCGTTTGACGTTTCAGATACATTAGGAGAGTCACTTGCATCAACCGAGGAAAACCTTGGACTTGGAAGACATTGATCCTCCAAATACGATCTAACGAGATCTTCAGGTATATCAGTAACTGTTGATGTAAATGAATTAAATAATCGTTCGTAATCGAACATCCAATCGGGTCCTGTACCAGTTGGTGGAGTAGTATAACTTTGACAATCAACGTGATACCATTCCTTTACGCAACCAGAAGAAAGATTGAAAATCCGTTTCTTCGGAGAATTATAACCCAAGAAATAACCTTCAAAAGCTTTCTCATCGAACTTTCCAACATCTTTCTTCAACACAGTACATGGACACCCTAATGATTCCAAATACTTTAAGTTTGTTTTACAAATATGTAGAAGCTCGTAACTAGTCTTCTTGAGCTTCTTTACCGTTAGTACGAGATTCAATGTGTAGCAAGCAGTATTCACAGCTTCGTTCCAGAATTGAACAGGTAGCTTAGAATCAGCCAGCATTGTACGTGCAGCTTCAATCAACGTACGATTCTTTCGCTCAGACACACCATTCTGTTGAGGAACATAAGGTGCACTGAATTCCTGATGAATTCCTCTCTGTTTATAAAAGAAATCCAATACATTATTCCTGAACTCAGTTCAATTGTCACTACGAATTCATCTCACTTTCAGTTTGTAAAGTGATTCGATCTTTGTAATAAGGTTCTGAATTAGCACAGGAGTTTGATCTTTCGATCCCATAAATAACACCCACGAGTAACGAGAGAAATCATCCGTCACAACCAAACAATAAAAATCTCCAGCAATGCTAGCACTGTTTACTGGACCAAAGAGATCCATATGAAGTCGTTCCAGAGGAGTAACGATATTGTTTAGTGATTTGGTCGGGTGAGATTTCTTCTTTTGTTTCCCCTTCTTTCATGCGACGCAATGATCATTAAATTTAAAGTTCTTGAGGGACACTCCATTCACTAAATCATTTGTCATCAAAAAGTTCATTTTTCTTAAGTGAATGTGTCCCATGCGTCTATGCCAAAGAATAGAGTCTTTCTATGTTGCTTTAGACACGAAGCAAGTAGATGAGGGCGAAACTATGACATCGTAACTCATGTCAAGTACATAAATATCATTTGATCGAGGTGATCGCATGACAACCATGTCTTCTGGGATTGTGAATCCTGGTTGAAGAATAACACATTCCTTGTCGGTAAAAATGGTGGTAAACTTATTATCGCAAATCTGTGAAACACTCAACAGATTGTGATCCACCTTTTCACAATAATTAACCTTTTCAAACGTAATTCTACCGTTTGAAACTTCTCCTTCTTTTGTAATCATCCCTCCTTGATTACCAGCAAACGCCACATAACCCCCTTGAATATCTTTAATGTTGTGCAGAAGGTCTATGTTACCGGTTATATGCCGAGAACATCCGCTATCCAATATCCATTTTTAAGTTGATACGGACCTAGATGTACCCTGCATAATCAAGTAAAATGATTAGTTCAAAAAGGCAGCCCAAGCCTCAGTCTTGGGCTCTCCCTTTGGAACCTTTGGAGAACTTAATAAATTAACACACATATTCGGTACTTGAGAATAATTGTCATTTTTCTTAGATTTCTTCTTAAGATAACCATCACGGATTCTTCCCGAATTTGTGTTTGAACAAATGGGTTGAGCATGGTCAACACATGTGTTCAATACATTAAGTACATCAATCCGAATAACTTTCCTCGGATTGATGTTTGAATACATTATCAAAGAATCATCAACTTGATTTTCTTTTATGTTAGAAAAATCATTCGTTTGGCAAGTTGAATAATTTTTGATATTATCGATCTTTGCTTTGCATCGTCTTGAAACGTGACCCGGTTCACCACACTTGAAACATAGTCGAGAGTCTAAACTTCATTGTGATGATGTACCGGTCGGTTGTGATAACAAAGTTTTCAGATTATCAGATTTAGGTGTCTCAAAAGTGACCTTCTTTGATGACTCATGTTTTAAACCCTTCTTAGTTTTGTAAAATTCAAGATTTGCCAAATTCGATGAATTTTCCAAACCTGACGATTTGATGAATTTTATAGGTTTAAAAATATTTGTTTTTTTGTTTTTGAACATCTCTAGTTTTTTATTGAAGAAATTTCCTCTCAAGTTCATCATTTGAGTAGTTTCATCTTGAAATACACTTTCAATCAATTTTGGTTTAAGAAGATTCAATGGAACTTCTTTGTCTGAGAATACTTTTGAGAGACCTTTTAATTTAAATACTTTTCCAGTTGTAGTTTTCAGTGGAGGATTAATAAATTGCATTAATTCCTCATCAGATACTGAAAGCTTGTCTGTGGAAGTTGCATTAACTTGTTCCTTTGGAATTACTTTAGGAAGCTCGTTTGGAACACTTGAATTGTTTAAAGAAACATTTGAAGATTTTGCATCATAAACAACTTTTTCAAAATCTTCTAGTTCACACAGAATGTGATTATCAATTGGAATGTCCTTATTTTTAACAATCACATCTATTTCAGTCAACTCCTCAATTGAACCGTCCATTTCATTTTTGGTAAACACCGTTTTGCTTTCAATAATAGCTGGTTCACGAGTCGGTTCACATGACTCAACATTTTCAGGTTTAACAGTAGACATATTTAAAGAATTTTCTGCCTTAGAAATGCTACTGTAATCCTGATTAATTGGAGGAGGAATTTCGACGTATCCCAAACCTGCTTTTCCGTTCTTTTTGTGTGAATGATTAACCTCAATTATCTCATTCAAAAGAAAAGAAGAATCTCTGAATTTACTGAGTTTCCATTTTTTCTTGTTCGAGTTTGGAAATGCAAGTTCGAAGACGAAGAATCTCCTTTAAATGTTGATCCACTTCAATAATTTTACAATGAACCTTTGATTTAAGATCATGATTATTATCTGATAATTTCTGAATTTTCAGATTAGCTTGTTCAAGCAATTTTGTTTTCTGCTTATAGCATTCCTTGATCGTAAAGTAATCATTAGTAAATGTATTGTTTTGAGTTAATTCTGTTTCAAGTTTGGCTTTTAACACAGCACACTCAGAACAATCCACCATTATTGATGCAGATTCATTTATATTTCTTTGAGGTGTAAGACATACCTCATCAATCTTAGCCATGCAGGCATAAGATGCAGTTTCTTCAGAAGATGATTCTTGTGAAGATGACAGAGATTGATCACTGTAAGTTTCCGAGTCAGAAGAATCACTACTTTCTAATACATTATCGCTACTTGCATCCTCAAACTTCTCCACAGGCTCAACGATAGCAACGTTTGCCTGGTTTCCCAATAAACGCTGAGACCAATCAACTCCATCATTTACCAATAAATCTTGAGTAACTGGAGATTTTTCTTGATCACCAGAGCTAGTAGTGTTACTTTTATCTCCTCCAGATGAAGACTTTGTATAAGAACGGTCAGAATTGCGTGAGCCAGAAAAATCTTTCTTCGGCTTGTCACACTCTTTGGCAAAATGGCCAAATTCACTGCAATTATAACATTTGACTTTTAATTTATCAAATCCAACCCTTTTGTTCAACGTGGGAAGATCTTTTCCCGTTCGTTGCAAGAATCTTTTAACCTTTCTAACAATCATGGCCATGTTCCACTTCAAATCCATAAGCTCAAGATCATCTGGGTCGATTTGATCATAGTCCTCATCTGTGAGATCACTCGTAGCAATCTTACTTCCCACCAGTTGTTCATATGAAGTCATGAACGCACATACAAAAGCGAACTGTTGTTCAGCTTCTTGTAAATTAACCTTGGGTAGGCTTGAAGTATGAGCATTTGAGTTTCCAGTTGCACCACTTGCCATGAAACATACATTAGGAGAATTGTTTACGTTAGGACCCTCTTGAGATTGAGCAAAGAATGCATTAATAGGCACTGAGCTTGTCGCATTGTTTGGCGGTAATGCACCACCATAAAGTAACGGATTCTGAGTTGATGACTGCTGATTTTGATTTTCTTTCAAGGTAGATTGACATTTAAGATCAAATTCCCTTTCTTCGATCTTGTTAATGAATTGTACAGCAGTCAGTTCAGGTTCTGAAAGAAACCGTTCTCTTTAAGCACAAACAAAAAAATTGAATAATCTGTAGGTAAAGCATTCTTTAAAGTATCAATCTTATCTTGTTCAGTTGGCTCAAGATCAACAGATGACATTTCAACAATCAAATGGCTGAAACGGTTGATCATTTCTTCTACAGTTTCATTTTTCATCAGGATAAAATTTCTGAATTGAAATTTTACCAAAGTCTTCTTGCTTTTGAGAGTATTTCCCAAACTTCTCGTTTTCAAGGTAGTAAACAGTGAATCACAGACTTTGATCGTACTATATTGATGAAAAATATGTTCCAGTAAAGCCATAGTGAGTGTAGAATATTCTTTCGTTTCACTTTCAAAGTCCTTCAACTCATGTGTCTCATAATCCTTAAAAGGTTTCGGAGTCCAACTTGTATTGTCATTACCGATCAGTGGTGCAGCATAAACATCATCAAGAAAACGAACACTGCTAGGATGCACGGATCCCAGATGTGCACGGAATCTTGGTTCCCAACGGGCAGAGTCCGATAGTTTCAACAGCTTGGGACACTTATTATGACTGCCAATTTCGTTATCCATCGTCAGCATCTGTTGCAATAAGACATTCTGTGATGCTAACGCATAATAAGATGAATTCTGAGCAGCCATGATAAACTTCAGGGATTAAAATTGTCAAACTTTCAAAGGTTATTCGTTTACTGTTCACATGAATGAACCAGTAACAAAAGGGATATTCGTTAATACTTTAACGAATTGGATATTTGTTAAAAATTGATTACTTTAACGAATGGGTTATTCGTTAAAAATTGATTACTTTAAGGAATGGGTTGTTCGTTAAAATTTTGCTAACGAATGACAGTTAACGTATGTGGCTTAACGAATCAGACTTAACGAATAAGATTGAACGAATGAGTTTTGATCTTGACGAATGAGATTGAAATTGTAACGAATGAGTGGTTAGGTCTTAGCGAATGAGTGTAAACAGTGTAACGAATCAGGCTTCATCCTAACGAATAAGACTTCATCTAAACGAATAAGTCTTCAACGAATCAAACTTCCAATTTCAACTTCCAAATCGTCTGAATCTTACTGAAACTACTTAAAACTTATATCAAAACAATCCAAAACCAAATCCGAACCTTAATTGCCTAGTCCGAACTCACAATCACATAACAAACTGGTTATGTTTCTACAATTATCAATTTACCTTAAAGCTCAATCAATTCATCATGAAACGAATCAATTGAATATGATTAAAACTCGATTATGTATCGTAGATCAGATCCAAGGCTCTGATACCACTTGAAAGAACCTGGAATACGGATCTAGATCTTGATAACAACGATACACATGTTGATTGATATACGATTAAGCTGGAATACGTTATGGAGATGACAATTTGACAGAGTAACGAGAGAGAATGATCACTGAACTGAAAACTTACATTAATGAATAATTTACAGACTATATATAGGGGATGACCACATTCGTTAACTTAACAGTTAACGAATGTGTCATTCGTTACATTAAACCATACGAATGAACTCTTCATTCGTTAATACATTTAACATATAACGAATAGCCCTCATTCGTTATCTCATTACTGGGTTAACGAATGAGCTTACAATTAGACGAATGTGTTACATTCGTTACATGGTAACGAATGTAACATTACATTAGAGCGAATGGCTCATTTAGCCATATTTACATTAAGACCCCTATACTTTATACTAAATACATTAATGCCTTGATAAAGACTGAGACGTACAAAACGTGTATCAACAAGAATAAGTTGTGTGAGGAGGATGAGCTTTTGGATTGGGAGTTAGAAGGGTTGCCTGAGTACGATGAAATAGGTGAGTTTTATTCGGAGGGTGACTTAGCATTTTTTGAATCCCTACTAGAAGATATAGAAGTGGTGGTAGTGGAAGAGCATCACAGCTGGCCCGTGACACTTATAATAAATGTTGCTCATAAATCAATACCACGGGAGAAGGCGAAGAAAAGAACATCTGCGAACCAGAATAATTTGCAAGTCAGAAGATGGTCTACAGGAAAGAAGAAGCCATTGAAGTTCAAGAACGACCAGTCTTCTCGATACATGTCATGCATCCGGTTCATGCCAGGTAAGTTTAAATTTTGGTGGTCTGACCCGTTAAGGTTTTTTAAAACATATTTCAATTCTACTATGAAATTATGTGTAACAAGTATCGGGTGGAATTGAACAGGTTAGATAGGGTCCAAGTGAAAGAGAAACCTCCTGATTAAGTTCAAGTGTGGGGAGATTCCACGGAGTTTGTATGATTGTCGAGTCACTAACGTAGTCTTTTGTAGTTTTTTCTTTGTTTTTGTGTTTTTAAGTTTTATAGGATTTGAGCGAAAAATGACCCCCATGAAGTATAATGCAAAATTCAAGTATGGGGATGGAGCAGCCGAATTGTATACTTTTTATTATTTGCTGCTATTTTATTCATGTTTTATATATTATTTGGGGTTGGTTGGTCTGGTGAAATAATTTGAATGTTTAAACTCTATCAAGTTGATAAGATATGTTTTAGATATTATTTGGTGAATGTTTGCCGCTTTCGTTCGTGGGTGAGAGAAAGGGATATTTGTTTGATGCACACGTTTGGAGTTGGGGGGGCAGCTTTGGAAGAAGACTTTAGCATCATATTTCATGTGCATATTACCAGCTAAGTCTTTTCCATTATTTATCTTTTTTAGTTTTTGTTTTTGTTTTTATTTTTAGGTTTTTAGTTTTTTGTATTCCAAATTTCTTTTTATTTTTAGTCCTTATCCTTGCACTGAGGACAATGCAAAATTTAAGTGTGGGGATAGGATATTTGAGTCATAGTTTAATATTAAAAAAAAGTTTTAAAAAAATAAAAATTAAAAAAAAAGTTTTGAAAAATGTCCTTTAAATTTGTTTCTTTTTGCGTATAAATGGGAGATGAGAATACTTATCGGGAATCGGTTTTTCAAACTACTAATAATAAGATATATATTAAAGAACACACACTTAACTTGGATGTGTCAGTAGGCTCAGCCTTGAGAATGAAAGGGCAGTTTGATAGTTGGTTTTAAATGATAAAATATGAATTTTAGTGGGAAACATGTTGAGTCTGTATAAAATACGAGATGAAATGTCTGGCATACTCAAGCCTCATTTTTAGTTTGATTGTAGAAAATTATAAATTTTATAGAAATCTGAATACGCTATCATATGATGCTTGGGTAGGTTTAACGTTAGAGTATGCTGTGTAGCTGGTGATATAAACTTAAAACTTGCACTTCTAGTTTTAGTGGTTAACACTTCATAGGCGTATGGTTTTATAGCCTTAAATCGTGTATTGATGGAATGCCTCAGGTTCGGAGACCACGGGTCGTTTTACGGTTATTCGTCTGGGTATCTTCGGATATTTAAATAAATAAAAGCTTTTAAGCATAAACCTGCAGTTTACTGCAATCATTACACTCACTTACATCAATTACAGTGAAGTAAAATCTTGATGATCCAGTGATCATCCCGCTGTTAGTCATACGTGGTCCTCTTACTTGCGTCCCTTACCATTAAGACCAGGATCAACTAGAGACACGACGTATGTAAACCGACAGATGGAAACTTGTAAAATCACGGGTGGTAATGGTCCGAGGTATTGCTTGATAACGGGGGTATGTCATGTAGTGGGGAACACTAGCTAGTTAGTTGAATAATTGAACCTTAATCGTATGTAATGGCTGCTTTGTAGACTTTGATGTTTAAATTTAGGTGGATAAACAATATCCTTGATCGTCTTAGCTGTTCATGAAAAATGTGCAACAATGTTTTTATCTGCTATCTATGAGGTTTAAGTTAAGTTGGGGTGGTTTGATCCGGTAAAATCTAAAATAAAACGGGTCTTAACTGTGGGTTCCACTAGATTATATACAAAATAATAATAATAATAATAATAATAGTTGGATCTTACTTGTCCCGGTAAAGACAAAGGCATGTGTTTAAGTGGACAACAATATCGGTGTTCGCAGTTTTTGCGTTGTTCTAAAATTTTAAGATAACCTATATGTTTGTAAGACTGTATTTTTTCAATTCTGATCCCATTGCAATGAGACTTTTTCAGGGACGAAAAAGAGATAAGTGTGGGGATATTTGATATAAGGCTAAATACATATAAATCCCTTGTATACTTAATATAATATTTTATTAGTTTCCGTTTGGTTTTTATTAGAATTTGTATATTACAAATTCATTTGAATATTTTAGGTTCCGGGTTACAATCATGTCAAAAAGAGGGCGAAAATAAGCAAAATGGGAGAAGGCCCGTCTCGCGGCACTTTGGGCTAAGATTTCTAGAATCTTCTACAAGTATTAAATTTATGAGCTCAGATTTCCAGAATCTTCTACTAATTTTAAGTTTATGGGCCTTGAAAGTCTATATAAACACCCATAAACTTAACCCTAATCATAACCTGAAGAGCCATACGATTTGGAGAGCTCAGGAGGAGATATTTTAGAGGTTTTGAAGGCTTGGAATCATACGGTGGCGAGCATATTAATCAAGAACGAAGACCACGGGTTTTATCGCCTTTAATCTTTCGTTTCTTTTATTTTTCACCATGAATTCCTTTATTATTGTTTTGTTTTATTTTATGATGTCAGGCTAAACATTATAGACTGCCTAGGCTTATGATGAACCTACTTTGACGTTGTGTTTTGATTTGGGATTTATTTAGCATTATGGTTTTATGATTTAGTAAAAGGTTTAATTATATTAAATTGATGCGTATGGATATTTAGGATTGTTTGATTAATTATTATTATTATTCCATAGTTGCCTTGATTATTGTTTGTCATTATGATAGGTTGCTATTAGGTCATCTACTTTGTGTTTTTGACTATTTTGTGATTGATTTGCGATTAGATCATAGGAATAATAATTATTAATTAAATAAACCTAAGTGTACTGCTAACCTAAATCTGTAAAGTGCTAGGTTATTCATAGATCTTTATTATTTGATCTTGCTAGATTTAGTTATTCGTAAGGAGTCCGTCTATGTTTGATTATTTAATTATTGTCTATTGAATCAATTAAATATATTAAACTGCCTTTGATTTCCGCGCTGTAAGGTAGGATTTCGTATAAATGAACTAAGTCATAAATAATTAGGTGACCGTAAGGAAACTTGATTTTTAATACTGGTGTGCGTTAAAACTTATTAGAAACCCATAGGTGTCTCTTGAGAAGGGTCAGGGGTCCTGTTCGGGTTTTCTCTTAGGTGTCTATTTTACGATCCCAGTCCATAACTAAATATTTTCCCGATTAATTAACAACTGAAATTTAGGGGATTCTAGCCTAGGTAGTTATCTCATCATCATCTGAATTAAGTCCAAGTTCTAAGTTTAGTCGTCTTTAGTTTTCTTAATTAGTTTAAATTAGTTTAAAATTAGTTCATTAGTAAACCCCCCCCCCCCAAACAAATAGTAATTAATAGGTCGTGTGTGTAGTTGAGTCTAATTTAGCTAGTTTACGTAATTAAAAGAGACTCTCGTGGGTTCGATATCTGGACTTACTTAGATGTACTAGAGTCGACCGGTTCACTTGCCGGTTAGTAGTTTAGTTAAGTTTAATAGTCTAGAATTTATTACTTAGTGTCTAGATTAGCGTAATTTTAGTTTATAATTATTAAGACTACTTTTAGCACATCAGTTAACCGAACAATAACCAACAATATCGAACCGATTTTAAACTATAACGATGGGTCGGTTTAATGAATTTTCAAAAACCGTCAAATGCGGCTCGATTTTGGGAAAATTAATCTCAAACCCACCATAACCGAACGACCGATTTAATTAACCGACAATATGTTTGTTATTAAATTCCACCATACATATTATCGGATTGTACAATTTTGATGTATTTGGTTTAAACGTTTGTTATTGGTTTAACTTGATTTTCATTTTTTTATTTATATAATGTCGTTTTCCAAATATTTGGTATTATTGTTTTGGATTATAAATTTGTTGGATTATGTCATGTCGTTCTTTTTGTAATATTTGGTACAAAATTTTTTGGCACAATTACATTGTTTTGGTTATGGTTAACCGACCCATAACCGACTCGTTATAACCTTGTAAATCGATAAACCGAAACTACCATAACGGATCGATTATGATTATAGTTATCTATTAACCCACATATCAGTTATGGTTATAGGTTTGATCCAAAGCCGTCCCAAACCAACCCATACACACCCCACCTTTCTCATATCATGAAATGTTTACATATAATCCCATCCATTTTTCAAAAAAGACAATAAAGTATTTCATCCGTTTTAGAGTTATTATATTATATATAATTTAATAGTTGGTTTATCTTTAGTCAATCAAATAAATAAATTTGATAATTTTTAAATAAAAGTCAACATTACAAAATGATGAGATAGTAATGAATTAAAACTCTGCCCAAAATGATGATTTTTGAGAAAGTAATAAATCAAAATTAAAAAAGTTTACTTTGAAATCAATTATTCAGTTGAGTAGATCATTAGATGATAATTTTGAATAGGAACAATATTTAATAGGAGGTTATTTCTTTTACTTTTTTTAAAAAATATGTGTATTAGAGTTTCTTTCTCTATATTTAAACCTAAAATTACACTAAAAATCACTCTTCTCTATTTATCCACTCATAGCATCTTAAACCGCTTTCCTATATTATAAAAACTTCTCTCATAATAAATGAGGGATATGATGTGAATGTTCACATCTATTAGTTCAATCAAATTTCTTTTGGAAAAGCCAATTTACAAGAAGTAGAGTTCCCAAAGTAAAAAAAAAAAAACAAAGAGACAAACACCTAACAACTAGCTCATACAAGAAAAATGCAAAGAAAAAAAAAGATATATATTATTCATTAGGAAAAAAAGATATATGTTATGAATATCTATTTCACAATCAAGATTTACCCATCTAGATCTTCCAAGCAAGTGGATGAGCACTTTGTCAAACTTATTGATAATGTGTCATACTACATGACCATCAAATAGTTAATCTTGTCTAGAGAAAAAGTTAATCTTTTGTAGTATAAATACTAACTCAATGCAAAGGTGAAAATGCACCTTATACATACACATTCATAAGTGATACATTTCACTACTTTCTCTCTTTGCTAAGTTTTCTAAAGTTCTCAAGTTTTAGCACTAATCTTGTGTTAATTCTTGTTAAATCATAACACGTTATCAGCACGAGCAGCTTATATCCTAATCAAGAAAGGTATTAGACACAAAGGTATCCACATAAACATCATAAACACTTCTTTAATTTTATACATTATATATATACACACGCATACATATATAAAGTAATAATACCAATAATAAGTAAGAATAAAGAATGTTATTAAAATTTGACAACAATAAGACTATTAACAATCTAACTTTTATTTATACATCTAACATTTAATTAAGCATCTAACTTTTACTAACTTTTATTTACGCATCTAACTTTTCATTATGCATCTAACTTTTACTTTCATCCCAACTAACTTTTATTTATATATGCACGCTAATATTTCAGTTAAAGCTTACATTTATTTATGTTTACTAACATTTTTATTCTTATCATTGTGCATACTAATTATCTACTTTATAAAATAAACTTCATTTAATATCTTATTTATTATTTTACTTTAAAATAAGTAACATATATATATATATATATATAACCGTTATGTAACGGCTATAACGGTAATATAACCGTTAATTACCCTATAAATTTCCAATTTTTCAATCTCATTTCTTTCACCATAAACACTCTTCAACTCAAGATTACTCAAGATAATTTTCAAGAAATGATCCATCCGATTTTGGTGTTAACCACTATAATGCTGATAATCTTATTATTCTTAATTTGTAATCTCCCACCTAAGGAGTTTGATTTTTTCATTTTCCTTTATCTATTTCTAGCTCTACCTTTGCATTTTCTTTCAATTTTAATAAGTATGTAATCCTAATGTTTATCTTATTTGTGTTCAGTAATAAAATGGCAAACATCGCAAAACTTGAATTTCCGGCTCTTAACATAACCAGAGATAATTATATGTCGTGGACGGCACATGTTAAACGACATCTCAAATCAATGGTTGTTTTGAAAACGACAATGGAGGGAATTAATTGCGAAGAACAAGACAAGGCAAAAGCCGATGTCTTCCTCCACAAACTAATTGACGAGATGTTACAATTGAGTATTCAAATTGTGAGGATCCATACGTTTTTTGGAAAGATTTAAAAAGCAGATTTGACCATCAAAGGGAAGTTCTACTTCCCACTGCTAAAGATGAATGGAACAATCTCAGGTTCCAATATTTCAAAACAGTAAATGAGTACACCTCTGCTTTGTTCAGAATATGCTCAACGCTCCGATTTTGTGGGCAAACTGTTACTGAGGAAGATATGTTGGAGAAAACTTTCTCCACATTTCATGCATCAAATATAAATTTGCAACAACGATATAGGTTGCAAAATTTTAAAAGATATTCCGATCTAAATTCATTTCTCCTCGTAGCAGAAAAGAATAACGATCTTTTAATGAAAAATCATCAATCTCGTCCCACCGGATCACTAGCAATCCCAGAAGCAAATGTTGCTACTAATAATGATACTAAAGACTCTAGGAAAAAGTGGGTACGAGGCCGTGGTCGTGGCCATTTTGATAAAAGCCATTTTAATGGTCAAACCCGTCTTTTCAAAGGTAATAATAACTACCGAGGAAATTTTCATGGATGTGGCCATGGTCATGGCCGAAATCAAAGAACTACCAATTATCACACTCCACAAAATAACAATTCCAACCAACACAATAAATGGAATGAAGCTGGTATGTAAGACCCCGAACCCCGGGAATCCTACAGTCGGTAATCATGTCCAAAATTCACAAAAATTTAAAACCGAAGCAATTTGTTTTATTCAAACCAATTCAGAGTAATAAACAGCGGAAATTAACCAGTATAAAAAACCCTAGAAAACGGGGACATATTCCCAAAGTTAAAATAAAATAAAATGTTTTGTTTTATCAGGAGTCCTCGACTAGAAATGCCTTCAACTCCGAGTAGCGTCCAGCACGTCCAAGCGGTAACATCCACTTCTTAACCTGAAAATCAATCTAACATACACACAAAGTCAGCTAGAGCTAAGTGAGTTCAAGTTTTCATAAACAATAATTCATACTTTATTTCAAAGTTATAGTTATAAACAGCAGAGAGGATAATAATAAAATAAATAAATATAGTTCACCAAATAATACATTCATCGTCAAACACACTTACACGGGCCTCTCCACCACGAGTCAAGACTCGAGTAATATATTTGACCCGGACGTGGTAAGACCTAAGCACGTGACACAAGCCTCTCCACCACGAGTCAAACCCGAGTAATATATTTGACTCGGCCACGACTTACACATCCAAACACGTGATACGGGCCTCTCCACCACGAGTACAACCCGAGTAATATATTTGACCCGATCACGGTTTAACATACAACGGGCCTCTTCACCACGGGATTTTAAAACCCGAGTAATATATTTGACCCGCCAAAATGATGATCACGCCACGCGGGCCTCTTCGCCACGGGATTTGAAAATCCGAGTAATATATTTGACCCGGCCGTAAACACCATGCACACACACATCAATAAGCCTACTCACACCATTCTTCACAAGGAACTAAATGTCATCATACAACCGTAGGCTATAAGGTAACACATACTCATATATATATATATATATATATATAATCCCAAAATATACCATATCGTAAGTAAGCCATCCAAAGTCACGAATGGCTGACTAACATCCTTACTCATAGGCCATCGGATAACACATGCACATACATACATACATACACACACACACACACACATATATATATATATATATATCATCCCAAAACATACCATATTACAAGTAAGTTTATGGGCCATAAGGTAATATGTAATAATCAGTCCAACACATGAACTAAGTAAATAGGTCTACTCGCATTCAATTACTACCAAGCCTATTAACATCATCGAGTCTAGACCATAATCAGGTATATAACCTTAAGGAATGTATGACCAAACGAGTCTAAAATATCCTAAGGCAGAGAATGTAACTCACACTGGATTTTCATAATTGCACAAACATTATCAAAACAATACAATGACCTTCAAATTATTTTAACGAGTAAAATCGGGTAAAACTGTAATTGAGTGTGTATGCCAGCCCAAAACGTAAAAAGAGTTAAAAAGGGGCATCATGAACTCACCTAACACAAGGTATGATTTCACCACAAGCTAGAGGATCCCTACGTAGCCCCACAACTCAAACTCCTGTCGGTTTACATACAATCAATACTATTGACATCGAGATGACTCGTTTATCCTACGAGACGTTCTAACATGGTTCGAGTTACCTAAAGCCTCGAACTCATCGAACCCAATCACAACAGCCCCCGAGGCCTTACATTCACCAAAACGACCCTTAGATACTCCCGGGAATAAAGAATTCCCAATTTACCCCCGAAAGCACTAGGTGACACTAACCCACGCGTTTAAGAGTTGTTTAAGCACTTAACATCCAACTCAGCCTCGTGTGGACCCAATATGATAATTTCACAGCCAACAAGTCCACACGACGCTGCACGAGTTTAATGGGTCGGTAACTCGCAAGTACAACGCACTAACTATTCAATAATCGCAAATACGCGTTGTACCGACCCGCTTGAGTAACCGACAACCAATTCAGCCCCAATACTTACAAAAATCATTTTCCCACAGCCCGTATATCAAAACGAAGTTACACAAACTGAATTGGTTGTTAGTTCCCTCAAACAACGCGCTAGACGCAACAATTGACAAACTAGACAACCGAAACCTAGTTTTCACTTCATCAACAATTGACCAATCTAACGAATGCCAAAACTCACGATACTAAAGTATGATATACAAGAAATACCTAGGAAGATTATAGAGCAAGAATTTCAATTAAAACAGCCCCGAAAGTACCTCAATTGGTCAGCCACCAGTTAAGTCCTAAACCGAAAGAATTGATCAATGTCGAGTATAAGGAGCAGATTTTAGCATGCAAAAGTGTATTTTATTTCATAGGAAAACCATAGAAATAAATTATGAAATTTTTATCAGCGTTTAATAAATGTCTTAGGTTTATAAATCTATTTTTATAATATTTTTCTAGTGCACATAAAAATCATAAAAATTCCTCCAACACAGAAAGGTACGTGCAGCTATTTCAGTGTGCAACAAAATTGTTTTATTTTTATAAAAATCATTACCAAACCAATGTAAACGATTCCAAATGGGTTTGATTCCTATCTCAAAATATTAAATTACAGAAGTGGAACCAACCAATTTGAACTTGTAGAAAAAGAATTATGATGTCGGGAAGACAGACCAGAATCCGTCATCCCGCATCAGCTTTGACACTCGATCTTATAAAATCATAAAAACCATTCAAATCTCGTCTAAAAATTACATATTATACCTTTCTGGAAACTAGACTCAAAGTAGAATAACATAGAATCGAGAATCTATCAAAAAAAATAAAGTTTCATCGAGTTACTGTCTAAACAATAAACGAGTACGAATCTGTCAGAAACTGTTTTAATCAAAACTCAACCCTAACATGTTCAACAAAGGTTTTAATGGTGAAAAAGAGTTGTATGATGATAGAACCGACCTTGAATTAGACTCGGGAGGCCGGAGAATGGCTGAAACCTGCACAGAAATTGAGGAGGAGACCCTCCCATGGCTGCTGATCGGAAATTAGGAAGATGGAAGCAAGTTAGGGTTTATGTTATAAAAATTTTACACTTAGGCCCTTCCACTTATAAATTATGATGTCTTGGATTAAACGTTAACTAAATAGGCTTACAAGAAAGACAAAGAGGTCCCCGAGGAAGGCCAGATCGAGTCTCAGTAAAAATACAAACTCTACAACACATAGATCCTTTTAACGAAAATTTGCGGGCGTTACAGGTAGGTTCGAAAACAATGGCACTTCCTGTTTTAGATGTGGTAGTACAAACCACTGGTCAAAGGCTTGTCGCACAGCTCCACATCTATGTGAACTTTACCAAGCCTCTCTCAAAAGAAAAGAGAAGGAAGTGAACCATGTGGATAACTTTGATGATCTCGGTGTTGAGCTGAACACTGCAGACTTTGATGTGGAACTCTGAAACAAATGTTGCTTAACCACAATAATTATATGCAACAACTATGTGTGTTTCCTACTATCTTTAATTCTGTGTTTTATCTTTAATTATGTGTTTTTACTTTATGTACCGTTTGTCTTTCGATGAAATAAAGTTCTAATTTAAATATCTTAATGTCTTCGTTATACACTTATTATTTTTCTTAATACTTTCAAGATTAAAATGAACATCAGTTGAGCACAAGGTCAAACAAATGAAGAAGTTATATGTATAGCAGACAGTGGAGCCACGCATACTATACTTAGATCTAAAACATATTTTTATGAAATGAAACCAACAAAAGAGATCGTGAATACAATATCAGGTCCTACAAACTTGATAGAAGGAGTGAGAAAAGCTAATTTAGCTTTACCAAATGGTACAAAGCTCATTATAGAAAATGCTTTGTTTTCCCCAAAATCAACAAGAAATTTGTTGAGTTTCAAAAACATATATCATAATGATATGATACTCAGTCAAAGACTGTTGGTAATGAAAAATATTTGCATATCATAAGCAAAGATAAGATATTGAAAAAGCTCCATTCTGGCTTAGACTATACATATATTAATGTGCCGCAAGCACATATGGCAATCAAAGAAAATTTTTGTGATCCTGAGACATTTAATTTATGG
The DNA here is from genome assembly GCF_021521415.1 of Bidens hawaiensis. Taxonomy (NCBI): domain Eukaryota; kingdom Viridiplantae; phylum Streptophyta; class Magnoliopsida; order Asterales; family Asteraceae; genus Bidens; species Bidens hawaiensis. Next base: position 136,145 of record NW_027505689.1, on the reverse strand, counting down.
CATGACAGATTAGGCCATCTAGGATCTTCAATGATGAAAAGAATAATTGAGAATACTCATAGGCATCCATTGAAGTATCAAAAGATTCCACAATCGGATAAAATTCTTGTGTGTACATCTTGTTCTCTTGGAAAATTAATTACAAGGCCTTCGCCTGTAAAAGTTGAAAAGGAATCACCTGTATTTCTTGAAAGAATTCAAGGAGATATATGTGGACCAATTCATCCAGCATGTGAACCATTTAGATACTTCATGGTTTTAATAGACGCATCAAGTAGATGGCCTCATGTCTCTTTGTTATCAACTCGTAATATAGCTTTTGCTAAATTTCTTACACAAATTATTAAATTCTGAGCACATTTCCCTGATTACACTATTAAAAGGGTGAGACTTGATAATGCTGATGAATTTACATCACATGCTTTTAACGAGTATTGCATGTCTGTGGGAATTATAGTCAAACACCCCGTTGCTCATGTACACACACAAAATGGCTTAGCTGAATCATTGATTAAACGTCCACAGTTAATAGCTAGACCATTAATACTGAGAACAAAACTTCCTGTGTTTGTTTGGGGTCATGCAATTTTACATGCTGGCTCATTAATTCGTGTGAGACCAAGTGCAAATCATAAATAATCTCCTCTACAACTTGCCTCTGGCCAACAACATGATATATCCCATATTAGAATTTTTGGGTGTGCAGTGTATGTTCCTATTGCACCACCACAACGCACAAAATGGGACCTCAAAGAAGGGTTGGGAATATATGTTGGGTACGAATCGGCTTCCATCATAAGATATCTCGAGACCTTAACGGGTGATGTATTTACAGCACGTTTTGCTGATTGTCGTTTTAATGAGGCATTTTTCCCTGCATTAGGGGGAGAAAAGAAAAAACAAGAAAATGATGTCTCATGGTATGTACCTGTAACATTCGTTACTTTTCAAACCCGAAAACTCGACCCGTTTCAAATTTTCGGATAATAATATTAAAAATATTTCAAATTTTTTATGTTCAATGTTCGTTGAGTATATCATTATTCAATTGTTTATAAATTTCCGAGCCTTAAATTAATTGAGCCGTGCGGGTTAAACGTGTAAACTTCAATACCTAAAAGAGAATTATAAAGTTTAGGGTTAAAAGTGTAAACTTCAATACTTAAAAGAGAGTTAATTTCCATTTAAAAGAATCTTGGAACTTCAGGGGTGCAAACTGTAAATAATATTTAAATTATATTATTATATTAATATAACCCAACCCCACAACCGTCCCTACCCCCGTTTTTCCGGCGAACGGCCGGTTACGGCGCCGGCAAATCCCAAACACCCTCAAAACTCGGTTTTTAATCGAATTTATTTGTATAATAATGTTTTGCCATCAATATTAAACAATAACCAACTATTTAATTGCATTATAACAGCCTAATCCATTCCGTAATGGATGCCGGAATTTCGGAAAATCAAATTAATATGATTGACGCATAAACGCTCCACTAACTAGTATAAATAGGAACCTAAGCTCCATTACAACTCGTTCACACCTTTCTTTCCCTCTCACTTTCTTTAATTTTGGCCGTAATTCTCCGTCAAGCACCGGCTCAGGCGAGGCTCCTTTCTCCGTCTCAACAACACAACTTCGAGTAATTATTATGTGTTTTATAATAGTTTTTTATAAACAAATAAAACCCCTAACACTAATTAATCAATCATGTAACAGAAACCTTGAATTGAAACTAAGGTTTTAGGTGAAGAAGATGACCCAAATGTTGTGTATATATATAACCTTTTTCAAGTTTAAACTGAACATCAATCATAGTTCAACTGGTTAGATCGTTGGTCGTTACATTCGAGACCCGGGTTCTAGACCCCGGGTCAACCCCTATTAAATTGTTTCTTTTTTTTATTTATTAATAAATCATATATATCTTGAACTGTTAATATATTTAAATAATAAATACCATGTCTTTAACGAATATGAAACCTAGAGTAGCTAGTTAACACTTTGACTTGGTAACACAAGGACCCGGGTTCGAAACCCGGGTCAGACACTATTTTTTTTGGTATTATTTAATATCAGTTATTAATATTAATTAACCTTTTTGATCAATTAAAAATCAAAATAAATTTATAAAACCCTTTTTAAATTAAATAAAAATTATGTAAATTAACTATAACATATATCTCACCATTTTAAACTTAAAAACCAAGTTTTCCGTTTTCGTAAGCCGTTTTTAAAAATCGTTTACTAAATCGTAACGTAAACTTTAATTTTCTAAAAATTGTTTCGTCAATGAAATAATTATATTTACGACTTATAAACAATAGTTCAAGTATTTCGAGCATGTAAACTTCATATTCCTGCCGTTATTATACTTAAATCATATTAATAATCAATTTTCCGTTGAAACATAAATGGTAATATTATAATCAAAGAATGTAAAATAATATAAAATATTCACTACAAGTTATACAATAAAACCATCCCGTAGATTATCGATTGAGTCTCGCATTTACTTATTTATAGTTCGTGTGGATCGCTCGTTCAGATTCTTTAACACACATTCGGTTGCTTTGGTTTTGTTATTGTGCTTTCGGCTTTATTACAAGTTTGCCTTCGATTTCGAGGTGAGTTTCTCACCACCCCTTTTTAATGTTTTAATGTTTTGGGGTAGCATATGTATCCTATTTAGTCAATGATTTATCGAGTCATATACAAACTACAATTCGTTACATGGACTTGTGTGTTTACTTGATTACTTGCTTATTTGTTATATACGTGGATTTCAAGTGGTTGCCTCAATAAGTATGATCATACGCCCCCCTTTGCACTCAGGTCCATTTGTATCGAGTGGAAAAGGGACCTCATATCCGAGTACGTTGGTAGACCCAAGTGGAAAGGACCTTCGTTTGTTCTTTACATTCAGGTTCGTTGCATCGAGTGTAAAGAACCCTTATGTGCTCATTTCACAAGTTTCATGGAATTGTATGATTTTTACGTATTATATTAAACTGTGGGATTCTCACCAGCTATGTTTATAGCTGACTTTATTTTATACATTTGCTACAGGTGTAAAGATACGAGGATGAAAGTTAGAAGACACATAGTATGCCTATAGGATATTCAAAGAACAACTTATCATTGTTTATTTATTTGTTACACCTTGTATTACTTGCAAAACTTGTGTTACATGAAGATTTAAATGAAATAACGTTATTATGGTCACCTAATAGTGTCACGTGTGTTTGAGCAATCTGTACGTCACACTCAGGCGTTTCCGTTTTAGCCGGGGTGTTACAGTACCTACATTGTTACATCTTGATCCAATGACTAAACAATGTGAGACAGATGTTCAAAAAATAATGCATATACAAGAAATTGCAAATCAATTGCCTTATGCATTTACTGATACAAACAGAGTTACTAAATCTCACATACCAGCTGCTAATGCCCTAGCTCGAATTGATATTCATAATAGTCAAGTAGATAACAAAATGGCTCATGAATCTCAGAAACGTTTGAAACGTGGAAGACCAATCGGTTCAAAGGATAAAAATCCTCAGACACATATCTTGTGGAATCAAATGAAATGGAAAATATTGATAAAATATTTTCTTATTCTGTAGCAAGTGACATCATGAGTGGAGATGATGATCCTGAGCCAAAATCTGTTAATGATTGTCAAAATAGACATGACTGGGATAAATGGAAAGGCGTTATGCAAGCTGAATTAGATTCACTTAACAAACGAAAGGTTTTTGGGCCTATTGTTATTACACCAAAGGTTTTAAGGCCAGTAGGGTACAAATGGGTTTTTGTACGAAAACGAAATGAGAAAAATGAAGTTACAAGATACAAAGCTACACTTGTAGCTCAAGGTTTTTCACAAAGGCCAGAGATTGATTATGAGGAAACATATTCCCCTGTTATGGATGGAATAACCTCTAGATATTTAATCAGCTTAGTAGTCTCTAAAAATTTTGAGATGCGCCTTATGGATGTTGTCACAGCTTACTTGTATGGATCACTAGATTGTGACATCTATATGAAAATTCCTGATGGATTTAAACTCCCAGAAGTATTAAGCTCAAAGCCTAAGGAAATGTATTCCATCAAGTTACAAAGATCCTTGTATGGACTAAAACAAGCTGGAAGGATGTGGTATAATCGTTTGAGTGATTATTTGATAAGTAAAGGATACACAAATAATCTTATTTGTCCGTGCGTTTTCATTAAGAAGACAACGTCAAGATATGTGATCATAGTTGTGTATGTTGATGATCTAAATATAATTGGAACGCAAAAAGAAATCAATGAAGCAATTGCTCTTTTAAAGAAAAAATTTGAAATGAAAGACCTTGGAAAAACCAAATATTGTCTTGGTTTACAGATTGAGCATATGCATAATGGCATACTTGTGCATCAGTCAACTTATACTGAGAAACTCTTAAAGTGTTTCAATATGGACAAAGCAAACCCTTTAAGCACCCCGATGGTTGTTAGATCACTCAATGTTGACAATGATCCATTTCGTCCTTGTGAAGATATGAAGAGATTCTTGGTCCAGAGATACCATATCTCAGTGCAATTGGAGCTCTTATGTATCTTACTAACTGTACAAGACCTGACATTTCTTTTGCAGTTAATTTATTAGCAAGATTTAGTTCAGCCCCTACTAAAAGGCACTGGAACGGGATTAAACACATTTTTCGATACCTTCGAGGTACTGTTGATTTAGGCTTGTTTTATCCTAACGATTCAAAAGAAGGGTTAGTTGGTTATGCAGATGCAGGTTATTTTTCTGATCCCCATAAAGCAAAATCTCAAACTGGATATGTATTTAAGAATGGAGGAACTGTGATTTCATGGCGTTCACAAAAGCAAACACTTGTTGCAACATCTTCAAATCATGCTGAAGTCATTGCACTGCATAAAGCTTCAAGAGAATGGTATGGTTAAGATCTATGTCAGACACATATTGACCTCTAGTGGACTAGAGAAAGATCGAAGTCCAACTCCTATCTATGAAGATAATGCAGCTTGTGTCTCGCAGATGAAGGAAGGGTATATCAAAAGTGACAGAACAAAGCACATACCACCAAGATACTTTGAGTATACTCGGGACCTTATTAAAGACAATCAGGTTGAGATGAGATATGTCCAATCAAGCAACAACTCAACTGATCTTTTCACAAAAGAACTTCCCACAGCAACATTCCGGAAACACGTTCGTGACATTGGCATGCGCCATGTACAGAGGATGTAACACATTATATACTACAACTTGAGGGGAAGCTACAAACTGCACTCTTTTTCCCTTAGCTAAAGTTTTTATCCCATTGGGTTTTTCTTTAGCAAGGTTTTTAACGAGGCAGTACTTCAAGACCCCAAAGTTTGCAAAGTGTCATCCAAGGGGGAGTGTTATGAATATCTATTTCACAATCAAGATTTACCCATCTAGATCTTCCAAGCAAGTGGATGAGCACTTTGTCAAACTTATTGATAATGTGCCATACTATATGACCATCAAATAGTTAATCTTGTCTAGAGAAAAAGTTAATCTTTTGTAGTATAAATACTAGCTCAATGTAAAGGAGAAAATGCACCTTATACATACACATTCATAAGTGATACATTTCACTACTTTCTCTCTTTGCTAAATTTTCTAAAGTTCTCAAGTTTTAGCACTAATTTTGTGTTAATTCTTGTTAAATCATAACAATATCCATATATTAGTTCAATCAAATGATCTTGTTGCTCTTTCTTTCTCTTCTCACGTATATCAGTTCATATTGAATCCCATAAAAGATATCCATTATGAAAAGAATTCTTAATTTATTTCTTTGAACTAAAAAAATTTACACTTTACAAATGTGAGAACTACTGAAAGCTATTTTGTTTTTTCTTTTCTTAAAATTCAAACCTATATTTGTTTTATTAAATTTAATTTAGTTATTGAATAATGTCATTTAGTTGTGCGGGTAGAATTACTTGGAAAATGTTGTCAAATCGGCTGCTATGGGCCCCGACCCCCTGATACATTGTTATCATAAACATGTCTTAGACGCCATTACTTATTAAATATTATAACTTTTTAAAAAAAATCCTAAAAAGTTCATTTTAACAGAGATTCCTAATTTAACCCAAAATTTTGAAAAATCCCAAAAGGTCCTAAACAAACCTCACAAAGTCGTGACATTTGGGTTCGTGAGTTTTCGTTAGCCACTAATATTATGCCTCGTGTATGATGTCCGACCCCACCCGTGAGATTTCAAACCAAATCCGTCGGGTCCGTGAATTTTGAAACCAAGATCGTCTCCTTAAAAACAATATTCTCCGTGATGTTTCACCATGCTTTTGTCTCCTCCGTGAGTTTTTGAAAAAACTTTGAATCCACCTCATTCCACCATTGATTCACCACTACCACCACCACTTACCAGAAACCAGAGAAGATGACAGGATTGATGCAGATGACGGAGAAGACAACGGAGTTGGAGTTGATGTTTGGAAGATGATGGAGTTGACGTTTGGAAGACGACGAAGTAGATCTCCAAAAGGTTAACCCTCCCATAAATTCCAAACCGGAGAAGACAACTGAGAAACCGGGTGAACGGCCCTTAGGTTCTACGACGAACCAGACACCAACTAAAAACCCCAAGACCACCACCTCCGATGGCTCAACTTAGGTTCTCCGACAACCTAAGGGTCGTCCACCCGGTTTCTCCGTTGTCTTCTCCGGTTTGGAATTTATGGGAGGGTTTACTTTTGGAGATCTATTCCGTCATCTTCCAAACATCAACTCCATCGTCTTCCAAACATCAACTCTGTGGTCTTCTCCATCATTTGCTTCAACCCTGGCATCTTCTCCGGTTTCCAGCAAGTGGTGGTGGTGGTGGTGTGGTGAATCAATGGTGAAATGAGGTGGATTCAAGGTTTTTTCAAAAAGCTCAAGGAGGAGACAAAAAGCATGGTGAAACATCACGGAGAAGATTTTTTCAAGGAGACGATTTCGGTTTCAAAACTTACGGATTCGACGGATTTGGTTTGAAATCTCACAGGTGGGGTCAGACATCATACACGTGGCTTAATATTAGCGGCTAGCGAAAACTCACTGCACGAACCCAAATGTCACGACTCTATGAGTTTTGAGCAGGACTTTTTGGGATTTTCAAAATTTTTGGGCTAAATTAACAATCTCTCTTTTAAATGAACTATATTGGGAATTTTCTTGTTTTTTTTACAACCAATGAATCCTCCAAATAGGCTATTGGCCAAACTGACAACATCAGGATGCATTCGCCTTCCTATTCAGGAATAACCCCCACCTAAGACAACATCCGTGAACAGTCGCCTGAAGACACAACAACGCATTGAGATAAAACCCTTTCATTTCAGGGATACCAACTAGTGAACATTACTTACTTGCCTAGTCTCTCATCATTAGCTGGTGCCGCATAGATTTTTTTCTTAAAATAGTAGAGTTTAATATAAAAAAAATGGTTTTTAGGTACCTGTCAATGAAGCAAATGATATTTAGGTGTCCGAGTCATCTGAAATTGCTGGATTGGATTCCTTTCTCCTTAGTGGCAATCCACGTAAGCAACAACGTGTAAGTAAATGGTGACTGGATCAGCCATCTGAGATGGCTAGATCCAACTTTATTCCCCTTTGTCACATGGCATCACAAGATGAGACCATCCATTTGAGATAGCTGGTTTGAACTTACATATCCAATCATAGATTACTTCTTTGGCTAAAAAACGTGGACCGGCAATCCACGTAAGCAACAACGTGTAAGTAAATGGTGACTGGATCAGACATCTGAGATGGCTAGATCCAACTTTATTCCCTTTGTCACATGGCATCACAAGATGAGACCATCCATTTGAGATAGCTGGTTTTGAACTTACATATCCAATCATAGATTACTTCTTTTGGCTAAAAACGTGGACTATTGTTCCGAGATCAACCCACCAATTACTACTTTAATCTATTTGCAAGCACCTTAGAGATCAACTCACCCATTAATACTTTACTAAACTTCCATTGTTATAAAAGTGTCTGAATATTAATTTAACAATGCCCTCTTTCAAACACCCCCAACACCTTTTCAAAAATAATAATAACCTATCATATAACATTAATTGATTTAAGTCATTTAACCAATTCACTAAAAGCCAATTATGGTACTTAAACAAACCATACATCTAAATGCATGCAAAATAATTAATATAGACTAAATTACTCAAATCTAAACCTAATCCACACCACATTTGTTGTGGTTCTTGGACAAGGGAAAGTGAAGCTTGTTTTCCCTTGACCAGGGATCCATTCGTAGTCAACACTAAGCAAGAGATAGAAATCATTCTGGGCCAACTTCTCTTAATCATCAAAAATTTTCTCGAGCGGGGAGATGGACTACACGATGGGAAACACCACCAGGGTTGTGTTTGGGGGTTGAACAACAGTCCATGCAAATCATGTTGTCGTCTTAAAAAAATAGTACACTCGTGACTTGTTATGATTGGAAATGTAAGTTCAAACCAACTATCTCAAATGGTCTGGTCCCATCTTGTGCTGCCATGTGGCAAAGGGAATTAAGTTGGATCTAGCCATCTCAGATAGCTGATCCAGTCACCATTTACTTACACGTTGTTGCTTACGTGGATTGCCACTAGAAGAGAGGAATCCAATCCAGCCATCTCAGATGGCTGGACACCTAAATACGATTTGCTTCATTGTCAGGTATCTAAAAACCATTTTTTTATATTAAACCTACTATTTTTTAAAAAAAAAATCTGCCGTCAAAACTAAATGATGGGAAAAGGAATCAAACCTGAGTCACATGAAACATTAAGTCTCTTCCTTACCACTCCAGCACAAACTCATTAGCACTTCTTAAATATTATTGAAAAATTATTTTGAAAACGATACTTTTCCAATTTATTTTTTTTATCAAATACTCTTATAAATATTAGAAAAATCTCATTGATTTCCATAACTCGGCCATTTATGAAAGTACAATATTTAATAAAATGACATTTTTAATACAAACCATAAAGAAAAGCGGTTCACTGCTACATGCTGAAAAATAACTATATGTTCTAAAAGAATTTGTTAGAACTTAAATAGATGCACTAAAATATCAATTGAATAACAAGAATAGGAGAAAACACAGAGGAGATTGACTCCCATATCAATTGCTAGCACATTCTATACTTCCCAACGTTTAAGTAAACGATAAACGATTATTCTGACTTAAATTGACAACCCAGATACTACACAACAACTACAAAAGACGCCTTCTACTTATTCGACATGTAATAATACTTCCTCCATAAAAGATTTCTTGACACCGCCATCCACCCCCCCCCCCCCCCGCGGGAACCTTCTCTTCCTCTGACCACCATGTTCAAATCACAAACTTATCTTGGCTCCAATGCTCACCCGCCTAACACAAATGGTTGCCAAATGGACGGGTCAGATAATGGGTTCATGTACTTTTTAGAAATGAGAAAAAAAACAGGCTAGGTTGATGGATTATACAATAAGTAGAGTAGAAATACCTCTATCCATATTTTCCTCATTTTGGTGTGAGGAACTACCAATGTTGTAAACAGAGTGAGTCAACCGTTGACTTTGCAAGCCACCCGATTGATTATTGCCTGTCACAACCTTCTTTATCAGAGTATTGTATACTAAAAACCTATTTTAATCTTTATGACAAACCAAAACAGAAATGCTAACCCTCGGTTCTTGAAAATGGAATGTTGCAAATGGCAGGCTCGAATGGCATTGACCGATTAGCATATAAACCAAGAGGTCGGATGTCCCATGGAGAAACCCTGGGAGGAAGCACGTCACTGGAAGATAAGGCATCCCATTTAACCTGCAAAATTTTAAAAATAAAGATTACATACAGCAAGCATTTATCATGTTCTATCACAAAGATACTTCTTTTAAGAACTCTTAGAAAATCATACAAAGAAGATAAAATAAAAAAATTTATGAATGGACCCTCAACAATTGGAGACACATGTTTAATTAATACTGAAATCTGGTTTTATTAAAACAATTAATTACCTCAAGGCATCTCCATTCAGAATTTGGCCACTTGGCAGGATCACTATCTCCCCTTGCAGTTATGGTCCCTGAAAATCTGATTATGTGTTCAGGGTCATCTCCATTACAAAGCATTTCGAAACGCATCCCGGGCACATAGTTAATTTTAAGTGCTTCCGTGACGATATTGTAAGGAACTATAAAAGAAGAAGTGCTCATCCTGCAAGCAGTAAATCCATATACCGATTAAATAATAATATTTGCGTTTCACTTAAAAAGCAAAGAAGGTGATTAATTACCTAGGATGGTAAAGTACAGTGAAGTTGCATCCTGTCATCCTGGCCACAGATGCTTCGAGTAGAACGCCACGTCGCATATTTAATCCGGATAAATCTGTAAACTCTTTGTGTAAACTAACCGCTCGTTTAACACCGATGCAAATTTCACCTGGGCATCTGTCACAGCATAATAAACATTTTGTAATAACAAAAAATATTTTTTTTAATAAAAACACAAGGAAATGAAAGAAAGAATATATACTTACGGTCCTTTCATGAAGATGCAAGTGTCGCCTGCTTTAAGCTTTTTCCCCCTGATAAACTCCTTCCAACCTGTCACTAACAAATGCCTCTTTGGATTGCCTGCACTTGCAAACAGAAATCAATTAATTCAGCTTGGGAAGCATTTACGTTTAATGTCAAAAGTCCCGAACCATCTCTTGTTAAAAAACTAAAAAGGTACTCTAGAACATTACTTACAAAAAAACCACAAAATTTAATAGCATTACACAAATAAACGCTTTTCATTCTAGTGGAACTTTATAAAATCAAAAAAGGCAGGCAGTACCACGAAAAACATGGTCGAAATCCCATCTTGTCCCGTGTAGATCCTTCGCCAGTAAATGTTGGGATGCTTGATCCTGACTCGCATCCTGCACAGATTACATTAGTTAAAACATATGGCTTGTAATAGTTAAAAGTAAGGAGATGTGAGATACCAAAATTGGAAATGCTTTTGCAACATCCGCTTTGGGTAAGCCGCATCCCCCAAGTCCACTTGTGTCTGAAACGGTAACAATCTTCCGGAAACAATTTGAAGGAGTTTTTAAAGGAACACTTCTAATGCAGCCTGATGCCACCTCACCTTCCCTCTAGAAAATAATCCATGTTACATAATCAATCCAACAATATAAAACTAACAAATAAAAAATAAACGCCCTTACAATTGGGAGCAATACAAACTTAGCAGACGCCTCATCAGTATCAGGATTTGCCTGCAAAAAATATAACTGAAAATAAAAAGAGTGCAAAGATATACAGGATTAAAACACCTGAAGTTAAACAATAGTCAAATACAATGCATTGGTCAAAGACAAAACATACCTTAAGCTTAACATCAACAACCTTGAATAGAACTTGTGCCGGTAATCCATACGTTAGTAGAGTTGGATCATCCATGTCCTCAACGAATGCATTTATCTAGCAGATTATAACAGCAACAGGTTTATTCAATAAGAAATTAAAAAATAAAACTGTTTGGAATTCCAAATACAGCTGGATTTCTCAGTGTTGCAATTTTCAGAGAAATTAAAAATCATAAGCAATAATTAAACTTTTTTAGCCAATTAGTGAAGCTTGTACATAAGTACATATCAGCCGCAGATTAAATTCAAAAAACTACATTAAAACTGGGTCAGGTAAAAAAGTGATCCGGGCCAAAAAGATTAGTGCTATAGATGTATTCGACTTTTCTTTTCCAAAAAAAATGGCAACTCCTTATAGAACTATAATAAAAAATAAATAAATAGCTAGCATTAGCAAACAAGTTATTTCAACAATTTCAGTGCAATTTCAATAATCATTTCAAATTGGTTAAACAAAACAAAATTGAAATTAAAAAAACGAAAATAATTATGGAGCCACGTTTTTCTATTAAAGTGTATTAAATGTGGTCGAACTATCAGATTACAAATAATTACTCAATTTAACTAGTATGCAGACGACCAAAGAGAAACGAACCTGTTCGAAGTGGCCCTGTGGGAAGTAGAATACCGTATCACCTCTTTGAGGAATTTTAACAGCAAGGCCAGCACATTCATACCATAGCTGCTCATAAAGATCAGCATCACCATTACCTAAAACTAAAACCAAAAAATAGCAAATGAATTATTTATTTCTGTGTTTATAATGAGAGATAAAAATAAGAATATAATGAAATTTTAATCAGAGATTGTGTTATGGACGGAAAAATCCAAAACGATATTTATTTTTTTGTTTATGGTGTGAGATAAAGATAGCGAAACAAAAAAAAAGTTAAATCATAAAAAGAAGATATTTCATAGTTTTTTCGGGATCTTTATACATTGCGTCAGAGTAACGCATCAATAAAAACATAAATTAAACTTCAAACACATTAAATGTATGAACACCCTGATTACTTCAAGAAATTCACTTTTGATAACTTAATCCATTAAGAATTAAAATGCTCATTTTGGATCAAAACTGGTTACAGATGTTCATAGAAATGTCCGTTTTGGTTATAGATGTTTATAGAAATATATAAACAATCTGAATGAACTTTTTCATCAGATAATTGTAAAAAAAAAGATTCTTGAGATCTAAAACCTAGAGCCGTAACAAGAACAAAACTAATCAAACAAAAACACAAAGGACCATGTGTCTCCCAAAAGCTTCAAACCAACAAATTTAATCAAAGCCCCAAAGAACACACTACACCATATCAAAAAATCAGCAAAAATGAATATAAGATTATAAAAGAAAATGTCGATAAGAAAAAACGATTCACCTATGTTTTGACTTGAAGAACCCATCTATCTTTCTGATCTTAGGAAAATGAAAAGCACAAATAATATGAACAAGCAGACTACAAGAAGCACTTGCTATTTTCCTTTTCTACCACTATACGCTTTATATAGCCAACTCTTTACAATGAAGTTAAGTTATTATGTATGGGAGGGTTCCAGGCAGATAGTGCCTCAAATCACGGATTATATTCCCGAAATGATCATGCTTTACACCATTAGTTTAAAATCACATGTTTACCACATTATATTACTCAAATCCAAAATTATTAGATATCTTTTAACTTTGGCGTTACATCCATAACTATTTTACACGCACACACACACACGTGTGTGTAGGGGAGGGTTCAAGGCAAAACACATTTTTTTGCGAGAACACGCAGCATAAATAAATGATTTATTTCAATTTTCATTTTTAAAAATATATAATGAAATTACTGATATAAAGACAAAGTTAAAAAATGCTCTTATTAATTTTAGATTAGAGTAATATGATGTGGACTTTGGTAAAATGTGAATAAAGGTTTTAAACTAATGGTATAAAGCATGTATCATTTTGGAAATGAAACGCCTAATTTGAGGCACCATGTGGATATTTATATGACGCGGTGGTATTTTCTTAACTGATATAAACACGTGTGCTATTCGGTGAATACAAGTAAATACCAGAGTAAATACATATATTCACGGTTTCTATCAGTATTTTCATAATTAACGTAAAGCATATTCACTGGATGTAGTGTATTGACACGTGAGTACAAGTAAACACCGGTATATTACTTAAATCCATAGTGTATTCACCTGTGAATACACCACGTATATACCATAATGTATTCACGTGTAAATATGCTATAAAAGCTGTATTTACTAGTGATTCACTATTATTAGCATTGAATGATTGAATACATTTGACCGGTGAATACACTGATGAAAAACAGGCGTTTTCATGTTAATAACGAAATGGCCAAGGCGTAATGAAATATTCGTGTAGATTCAATGGCTAAAAAGTGGTTCTCATTTTTCAAGTGGTTTTTTGAATTTCTAGTGGTTCTTATTTTTACACATTATACCTTCCTATAAATACCCTTTTCTTTAAAACAGAAAGCAATATTATACTTTTAATCTTTTATAACGAGATTATATATTCTCTATTTTGTCACAAGGTGGAGTTAGGCTAAAAAAGCTAGGAAGCAACCATTAGATAGTGCTCATAGCACGCCTTTCATTTCGGAAATGAAACATGGTTCACACTATTAGTTTTAAAACCTTTATTCACATTTTTACCGAATTCATATTACTCAAATCCAAAATTAATAACATCTTTTAACTTTGTCGTTACATCAAAAACTCTATTATACACACAAATGTGAGTATTAGAGAGGATTCGAGGCAAAAAAACAGTTTTTTGCAAGAGCATGCATCACAAAATAAATTATTTAGTTTTTCAATTTTCACGTATATATATAATGGAGTTATTAATATAAAGACAAAGTTGAAAAATATGCTCTTTTAATTATAGATTAGAGTAATATGATGTGGAATCTTGTGAAAATGTGAACAAAGATTTCAAACTAATTGTGTAAAGCATGTATCCTTTTGGAAATGATCAAATGAAATGCACAATTTAAGGCACTACTGACTACTGAATATTTATATTGCACGGTGGTATTTTCTTAATTAAGGTTAAAGCATGTGCTGTTCGGTTAAGACACGTAAATACCAGAGTGCATACATATATTCACGATAACACGCGATGTTAGTATCTCATAACTAATTTAAAGCACATACTCATTGGATATGGTGTATTCACCCTGAGTATAAGTAAACACCGGTGACTATATTATTTAAAACCGTAGTGTATTCACCTGTGAATATACTACAGTGTATCCACGTGTAAATATGCTATTAGAAGCTATGTTTATCGGTGATACACTGTTAGAAATATTATTCAGCATTGAATACATTTATTGACAAGTGTAAGTAACTAAATCTGTTATACCACACTATCTCATTAGTTCATCAATGCACCACGTACAGGTGCTTTATGTGGTTCTCAACATAAATTGGGTTCTAAAAAGAACGTGTGTGCCTACATGTGTAGGTATAATGTACAACTCACCTGTGACTACACTTAGTTTTTAATAGTGTATTCACAAAGAAACTATATTAGTAAAGATGATTAATAAATTACTGATTGGCAAGTTTTCTTTTAACAGAGCAAAGAGAGATAGATAGATAGATAACGAATTAAGTTTATAATGATAATAATGGCATGAGATAATTATAACTAGTTAAGTAAGTAATTATAAAAAGAAGCAGTAGTTGTTTGTTTCTTACATTAGGCAGGCAGAGGAATAGGATCCAGTTGTAGATGATTCCAGCAGCAGCATGCTGTTTACGATTTCTGCAAAACACAATTAGTGAATAAGCAAAAATAATAGACACTTTATAATTACTTAAATCACAACAACTAACTTTTGAATAGAAATGATGATTGACTGATTGTATTGTATACTAATCAATCAAATGACTAGACAATTGGTAACTCATAATTTCAATTTTCAAACCACAAATCGTTTGAATTTTAACAACTATAAAGAATAAGTAAATATGTCTAACTTTTATGACCGCTTAAACGCTGTAAATGATGGAAAATGGAAAATGAAATCATGACTGATTTCCGGCACCATCCTAACTTTCTAAGTTAGGTGAAATGAACAAGTTAGGGTTCTTCGCTTTCAATTAAAAACAAGAAGATAACAATAGAGAGAGTCAGAGAACATAAAAGGAAAGCCAAGGCTAAATTGTATAACAAAAGTTTCTAGTGGTGTCGGGATCGGATAACGGAGTATTTGGTTTATTCGATTCGGATTGTTCGGATTTGAAATTTTGAGGACCCTATTCGAAACCCGATCCGAATCAGGGGTGTATCTATCCGATCCGAATTGATTCGGTAATTCGGATCGGATTCAGATAATCCAAAATAATAAAAACAAAACTGGAAAATTAAAATAAAACGTACACAAACAAAAGTCAAAATTCAAAGAAAAGTATAATTAAATCCACGATCCACAATCATTTTAAAAACTAAAACAGTACACGAGTAAAGCCAAACTTCAAATAATTAAAACACATGTTATATATTCGGATACCCGAATAATCCAAACTATCCGAATTTTTTGAAATCTCTAACCGAATACGAATTAGTTATTCAGATATTCGGATCAATCTGATCCGAATAAGAATTCAGGTCGGATTATTTGGATTTCGGGTTTTTTCGAATTTTGGATTTCCTGAACACTAGGGGTGCAAACGAGCCAAGCCGAGCCCGAGCTATGCACTACTCGAGCTCGGCTCGTTATGATTTTCTGAAGCTCGAGCTCGACTCAAGCCTATGTTTTCAGGATCGAGCTCGGCTCGTATTGACATCTTAGAGCTCGAGATCGGCTCGATTGGCTCGAAAACTCTTTATAACGAGCCTAGGCTCGAATAAGCTCGCCAAAGCTCGACTCGATAAGCTCGATTTAGCATTAACTAGTGCAGTAATAAATAAAGAGAGGCGCGTAATTTGAAACTTGAAAGTCTCAAATAAAAGTTTAACATAAAAAGTCCAACCAAAATAACCATACAAACCACCAAAATAAGTCCAAATAACCATACGAACTTATAAAGCCAACAAAAATAAACATACGAAGTAGCGAAAACAAGGTAATGTTTTTTCATAAAAAACCAAAACGGCCATCCAAATTTCTCGTCTTCTCCAATTTCCATAGAGCATTTTCAACAAAAGTCCCGAACCACTATAATAAAAACCTGAAACAATAAATCAACAATATATTCAATAATTGAATTATAATAATAATAAATTTCAAGAAAGTTTACTACAAGTCTTGTCCAATTTCCAAATTTCTCGTCTTCTCCAATTTCCATCCTTCTTAAATATTGCTTCCGTTTCATGCAACCCTTTAGATGTCTTGTCCATGTTGATGTAGGCTTGCCAGTGCTTACAGACAAAAGTCTATTGCAATGAATGCATTTGACTTTTTCAGTCCCATCGGGAAGAGTCACTTCTTCAACATCCTCCCATACTTTAGCTTTTCTTGCAAGCTTACGCTTAAGCGAGACATCATCTTTGTCATCGGGATCTACACTTGCAGTCTCATTAACATTTTGATTATGAGGTGCATCAAGGTTCTCATCGCCATCAACATTAATGTAATCTTGTGCAGATTGAAATGGTTGATTTTGATCTTCTTGTTACCTTGAATTTGATGTTGAGCCTTGCATTGCACTAAATCTTTTTCTAGTTCTTTGTTTCATTAATATAAAGATCTGATAACATCAAAAGAAAAACAAATGTCATGACTCGTAAATTTAGAAGACCATCGTTATTCATCAACATACCATAATAGAAGCATTAATGCATTTTAATAATCGCAACACCGTCTAGAAAAAAAATAAACAGTTTAAAACGGCTTCTTACTTTGTGTTTTTTTTTTACCTTAAAACATTGAAAAGATACAAGGCAAATATTATATTGCTAGTTTAATATGCTATTTACTTGGACTTCTTTTCAAAAACAACAATTAAAAAGACCATGTTACTGGCTTACTGCTAATGTTCGTTATCGTGAACATTGAACAACATAAACACATGCATAAATTAACTGCTATTGTATATGTCAATTGACGACAGGACAGGAGGGCAATAAAAGAATAGAGAAGACGGAAATATAGATTAGGTATATCCGCGCGTGTTAATGTTAAGTTAATAAATACAACATTCATATAGTTTTCTGGTATTCAATATTATATTCAAGTAAATTAGAATTTCAATACCGTTATACATTATATTATACATTATAATATAAGAAACTGAATCAGTTTTGATATTTGATATTCTAAAAAAATCCCAAAGCAGAGTAAGCCTAAATGGTAGAATTCTTTTTCTAGGACTGTTTTATAAATTCCGTTCCAGTTGCATCTCTTAAAATAAGTTCAGTATCAATTTTTATTTCACCTATCTCATAGATTCCAGTCAAAGATTCATAGAATCGAAATTCCATCATTGCTAGATCTATAGGATTTTATTTGATATTTGATGGATAATGAGCCAGCCTAAATGGTATTTTTTTTTTTTTTAGAATTCGATATGGATGAATATAAATAACTTACAATTTCAAAATAATCCGGGATAGACGCAATGTCCACAATACCTGGATTTAATCAGATACAATTTGAAGGATTTTGTAGGTTCATTGATCAGGGTTTGGCAGAGGAGCTTTCTAAGCTTCCAAAAATTGAAGATACAAATCAAGAAATTGACTTTGAATTATTTTTGGAAAGATATCAATTGGTAGAACCCCTGATAAAGGAAAGAGATGCTGTGTATGCTGAAATACATGAGACAAATAAAAATTGAACAATAATGAATCCTTATATAACAGTATATGATGAACAAAATCAAATAATTAAATGATATTAGTTGCAAACTGAACCTGGAATAACAGCCAAGTGATCCTCGATTAGTTCTAGGGCATGGGGTTTGAATGCTTAATCGTCGTCGCTCTAGAGCAGATGACCAGATGGGTAATGATTCATTGAAAGTTGAAACTAGAAACACAAACGACGTTCTGGACTCTGGAGTTGGCTCCTAAATCTAATAATATGTCGATTCAGTATTTCAAAGGCAAAGGGTTTTTTTGTTAAGATTAACAAGTTAAATGGGCCAGGAAGTAATTTGATAATGGGCTTAATCATATTAACGTTGAATGGACTGTGTAATGTTATAAAAGAAGTAATATTATTAGAAGCTCGATAAGGCTCGACGAGCCCAACGAGCTTCACATGTTGGGCTCGGGCTCGACAAATAAATGAGCCTTTTTTATGGCTCGGGCTCGACAAGGCTTGGCTCGTTCGAGCTTTTTAACGAGCCGATCTCGAGTAGCTCGGCTCGTTTGCACCCCTACTGAACACCCCTAAAAGTTTTTACTTAAAGCCTTGGTAAGAAACAAGTCTGGGAAGACTTAAGAGTTAAAAAAGAATTAATCGTAATCGCAAACATTTCATTTTAACTCTTTTAAGTTAGAACACTTTGAAATGACATAACCAAATCACGCCTTTTTGAAACGATACATGCTTCACGCTATTAGTTTAAAAACCTTTATTCACATGTTTACCAAATTCGTATTACTTAAATCCAAAATTAATAAATCTTTTAACTTCGTCGTTGCATCAAAAACTCTATTATACACGCAAATGTGTGTATTAGAGAGCAGTTTTTGCAAGAACATGCATCACAAAAAAATGATTTACTTTTTGATATGAAGACAGACTTAAAAAATGGTCTTTTAATTTTTTATTAGAGTAATATGACGTAGAATTTTGTGAAAATGTGAACAAAGATTTTAAACTAATGGTGTAAAGTATGTATCCTTTTGGAAATGAAATGCACAATTTGAGGCACTAGCCGATAGAACAGAGGATGGTACACGGTGATACTTTATATTCACGTTCAGTTAATAATAATAATAATAATAATAATAATAATAATAATAATAATACCTTGAGCAGCAGAAGATTACAGTTCATGGCGGCCCTAACCTAAAAAGCAATAATAGGCACAGGAAAAACTGACCCTCACTTCGATGGCTTTATCTAAGGTTGTGATTCGAGGCTGGTTGATGACGGATGTAGAAAGTAAGGTGTTGTTTGATGGAGGTTGTGATGCAGCGGCTAGGGTTACGCTTTTGGGTTGGCCAGCCACATTGCCAGCGTCAGATTGCGGTGGGTGGTGGGAGAAGAAAATGCGGTAAGGTCTATACTCTATACGACTTGCATAAGTGTAGAGGTTATTTTCGGTTAGGGAGTGTTAGTTTTTATTTATTTGTATCGTATAGTTCTTATAGGATCTGTTTAGGGCTATACAGTTTGTATAAAGTCTGTTTGAATCTTTTTTTTTTAGATTGCTTTAAAATTACAAAAAATTTAAAAATAACATTCGAGTTGATTACAAAATAGCAACTCACAATTTAAAAGTAAATATGTTGCTTGAATTTTCATCACTAGTAACTTCATAATTTTCACCACCGGTAGCTTCATTCATTTAAAACTTACAAAACTAAAACATAATCTAGATAGTGTGAGAAAAGAGACTAAGAAAGAGCAAGAATGATAAAAATTTAAAAACTTAAAAACACCTATTTATATCATTTTCACTAGATTCTTAAATCCCAATATTACAATTAGTCAAACAACGTTCTATAGAAAATCACAAATCATCACACAAATTTATCATGTTTTAGGCTTATATCTCAAAGTTACAATCAACCAAACAAATTTGGTATTATCTTACAAACCAGCACACAAATCTTACACAAAACAAATTTATCTAATACACTGTGTAATCATAATATGTAAATATAATGATAAATCAGCAACAAATTTATCTAATACACAAAACACAATGATTAATGCACGTTACACAATAACCTAAAGCATAAAACACAATGGTCAATACATATTACTCAATGACCTAAAACATAAAGCATAATGGTCAATATATAATGCACAATGAATGTAATACTCTTTTTCTCAAATTAAGTGAATGTCGTATGTTATTATCGAACAAAAGAAAACGAGCATAATACAAAATTACTAAAACACAACGATGAGTAGATGACATAATGACGAGCAAAAGACAAAATGATGAACAAAGACACAATGTCGAACAAAAAACACAGGGACGTAATTTTTTTAATTGTAATCTTTAATAGGAATACCAATTGAAAAATCACAACGATTAGAACCTATAACACAATGTATAGAAAACCCAATTGAAAAACACAATGACCAACCAATAACACAATGTATAAAAAACCCACAATTTTTTATAGCAATATGGTACTAATATTAAAAATAAAAAAACGCTTGTTATTATGGTGATTTTTTTTAATTGTTGTATATAAAAGTTATAAATATTTTAAAATAATTGGGAAATTGAAACGTGTTTTGCATGTGCAGAGAAAAACTCAACAAATGTGGGATATTCCATTTATGTCATTCTATTACTTGTTTTCTCCAAATTAATCACAACAATTTAAATAAGGTCAACGGACTATATTGCTTCTCATACTCCCATTTTTTTTATATTCTAACCTTTACCTATTTAAGATAGTTTATTTATTTTAATGAATGCTCGATGCTTTAATTTATTTATTATGTCATTTCTATCATTTTTTTTTTCTCTCAAATTAATCACAAACATTTAAATATACGATCAATGGACTATATTGCTTCTTACACTTCTTATTTTTCTTATACTTTATATTTTAGCATTTACTAAGATGGTTTATTTTATTTTAATGGATGCTCAATGTTTTAATTTGACATGGCTTCTTATTTTTCTTATACTTTAATACACAACACTCACAGTTTGCTAGTGCGAATAATATATAATACGTAAACACTGATAAGTATGCAAGTGTTCCCAAAACGTTTAAAAGCCGTTAAAATGGGGAATGACTTCTCACCTTATTACTTAGATGAGTTTGCAAGATAATTAGAATAAAATAAGAATAAACGAGTAAACCGTCCTTTAACACGCTGACTGAGTTAATTCGAACAGACCTGAAACTTAGAGACAATAAACTACAATTAAAACCGAGAACATAACCGTTGGAATCAATCCAAACGGATGTCTAGAATTCCATTTATGAGTTTTTCAGTAAATAAGCAAGCTGGAACTGACCTGAATCTGAACAGCGAGTCGGAAGTTGGGTTTTAGTCAGTACACTCAAAATATTGAGATAAAAATAAAAGTCTTCTGGACCGAAGTCGGTTTTGGCTAGAAGTGAAATCGATTGGTCAACGTTGTTGACCAATATGCCCTTAAATGGGTCGGTGTCCAATTGAACCGTCAATTTCCTTCAATCACAGAAATTGATTGAGGTTTGTTAATCATTGAACAATAAGAAATAACTTTACAGAAGATAACTTACCCGGAAAGTGATTAGATTGGTGAGAAAACATAGTCAAACACCGGGAAATTAACAAAATCAGCTCGAACACGAACAATCTTGAATAAAATAGCAAAGAACGAAGGGGAAAACAGGTGTTTTTTTAGGGTGACAACGGACGACAGCTATATGAGATATTAGGGTTTAGGAAAGAAGTTTGCAGATTATAATGACCTTGTTTATATATGATTAGTAAACAAAAGCTAATTTTAGTCAAAAGATTCGTTTACGCAACAGTATCTCGTTTAATGACTAAATCAACTAAAAATCAACCAAAATTCGTTCTTGAGGAAGGGGATAATGTATATGGACATGCACCGACTCTAAGAGGGTTTTCTTGGAGCTTAAGACACGCGATTTGGTCAAAAAAAAAATCGATTCTGCATTAAACACGAGTTAGAAACTAACAAAGGAAAGCTTTTGCTGATCTGATGCCGTGGCGTAGGGATATTCCTGACCACATTTGTTTTGTCAATTTTGGTCCTTGAGGTTCCGAAAATGTATTTTTTTAGCAATTTTAAGAGTTTCTAAGGCTATTTGGCATGATTGAAGGTTATGAAATTATAAAATAACTTAAACTAAGTTAAATACCAATAAATACAAGTTTTAAATAGTTCGAAAGATCCAAATTACATTCCCGAATCGGTTATAACATAAAGGAATACAGATATGAAAAATCCGAGATGTTACACCCAAGGCCAACGTGTGCAATCGAGGCTACCAAGCATCCTGGGAAAACCGTATCTTTGTTGATGCACCTCGTATATTTTTTGTACGTCACTTTGAGTCGGCCTCCTCAAATATTTTTTATGATATAGTTGAGGAATACCTAAGTTTATAAAATTTATACTCGAAATATTAAGGTTTTGAGATAAATAATTAAAATAATAATACTCGCATTCGCATAACCTGTGAAGCGCTTCACGTCCCACTGTCTCCGATATATGTAAATACTCTTCTATGGCGTCACTCGTAGTCCCGTATTGTAACAACTCGGGTTTTCCACATACGCTCTTATACTTATTACCCGACCCGTTTCATGTTTGGGAAAGTTAAACGATGAAAGTATCATGTTTATCAAGAAATATTTATACGATTTATATTTGTTTATATATTTATTTAAAATACATTTAAACTTTGAAAAGTATACGATTTTAACCCGAAACTAAAACTTTAATCTTCTAATGTTCCCACCTCAAATTTCCAAGGACTTAACTGCAAATACTGTAAAATAACTTTATAACCCATCACCCAAACCCGTATTTCAGACCCATATACCCGTACCCGTGAACCCATTTAGTTTACTTGAGCCTCAATTTTCGTCATAAACTTGGAATTGAATTATGTTTTTGATTCTTTTTGCCATTTTCGGCCTGATTGTGATGGTTAGTTAGGAAAACAAGATCGTTTATTATACGAATTGATTTATACACTGAACCGACCTATACCTAAAAACTGATATATAACCTAGACGTGATCATAACACAATTCATCTCACCTGCACCTCCTTCATGGTCCAGCGACCAAAACCCCTAACCTTAACTACGTTAATTATAGCCGAAACCCCTTGTTCGATCTCGTTCTTGCCGTCGGCAACTGTGGGGGCCGTTCTCTGCGATTTCCTCATCATACGAGGTAATCAAAATATGCATTCAGTTCGTCTCACGCCACTAAACAATAACCCTAACATTAATTTGTCAAATATACAACGGATTGATCAATTGATAATTCTATGGTTCATGATTTAATTGGACTTTGTTTGTTTATGTATAAATCAAACCGTTTACAACTCCTAAACAACTGGCACACCAGCACGCATGGCTGGTGTGTGTGTTCACAGCCTCTGTGCCGTCCAGCCACCCAGGTTTGAGTCCGGCCAGTAGCAGGTTTTTAGTATTTTTGGTTCTTTGATGTTTTAAATTGTTTTTAACTTATTTTAAGTATTAATAATGTATTATAAATAATGCTAAATATTAAATAAACAATATTTTATTTAAACCGTCATCGTAAGGTTAACGTTTTGTGTCAGCTAGTTTTGATACAAGTTTTCGTGTATATATAGAGGTATATATATGTGTATGTATTATAAGTGTATGTTTATAAATCAACAATTATTTATTGAAAACCGACGCTAATGTTAATGCTTCTCGTTGTAAAAACGTCTTTCTAAATTCATTTATATTTAATAAATATATATTATATATGTATATATATATATATGTGTGTGTGTGTGTGTATGTAAGTGTTATTAAAAATCATAATAAACGTATTAACGTATTTAAAAGTGTTAACTATATTTTTACCGTCGAATTTCGTTAATGATTTTAAGGTATAAATTTTACTATAATTACATATTTAAACGATTATTATTATAATAGATTTCAACTTATATTTAATTAAACTAATTATTCGTAGATCAGATTATATAATAAACAATAATTCTTATAATTAAGTAATAACTAATAATATTGTTTTTACAATAACAATAATTCGTAGAGATCAATCGTTCAATCCATAACATCCCAAACATAATTGTAACTCAAATCATATCGAATCCTAAATTCATTATATGTATTATACCATCTATAATTCACTCATCATATCATTTAATTAGGATTCTTGTCGGTAATTCTCGAGGAGTGTGATTATCGTTCTTGTCGTATTTATTTCCGTTTGGCTTAATCGATCAGGTGAGTTTTATTATTCCCCTTTTTATACACTATTTCAAATGTTTGGGGACATATGCGTACGTACTCATATTTTCTATTCTATATATATATACAAAATCGCAAACATAATCATTGTGTGAATATCCGTTGAATGCTATTTGTTATTTGCTACATGGTTAATTGTTTACTTGATAACGTTCGGAGAGATCCAACATATCCCCTTGTAGAGGGTTCTCGTTAGTATGATCATACGCCCGTCTTAGTAACCGGAGCCCGATTCGCTTGGCAAAGGTAAAACGACAACCTTAGTCATTGTAATCAATGCCCGATTCGCTTGGCAATGATTTCATTGGCACACACGATTTGGTTATATGCATGTTTGTTATGATTCGATTGATTATTATCACATGGTTGGTTTGCGCATTTATCATTATATATATATATGCTATTATTTAATGATTCAAAATTGGTGATCATCTCACTCAACATGTGTTGTTGACAAACTCCATTTTTTGCGCATATGCAGGTTGCTTAGATTGAAGTATGGATATTTAGTCAAGACCATAGGTTATATTTAAGACAAACTTAAAATTAATTGATTGTATTTATTTATTTGAATTGTTTTGTTGTATTTGATTATTGTGTGTACATTTGAATTAAAATAATTAATTAGATATTGTCACATTTTATTTATGATAGTATATTCGAGCTGTGAGCAATCGGATCACGCCCCGGCATTTCCGCCTTAGGTTGGGGTGTGACACGTATGCTAGTTGACGAACTGCCGCCATGCATTTTTGCATAGGAGAAAATCCCGGTTCACCTCTAACGTCCTCCCGTTGTTGGAAGAATGCATAATCGCGTTCTAAATCACCAACTATCCATAAAAATAGTTGGCGAATCATCCGAAAATGACGCTGAAATCGTTCCGAATCAAAAGCCACGCCCAACGAAAAATAATATTTCATCAATCGGTCATGAGCACCTACACGATTTCGTTGAAGATGAGGTCGTCATGTTCGTGGTTGTGAGCTTTCGCAATGCTCGACTAAGAGTTGGGTAGCCTCTCGAATAGCACTAAATGTCGATTCATCCTTTGAATCCGAATATGAAATAACGTCGATATCGGGGCAGTACTCGGGTGAAAAGTTTTAAAAAGTTTAAGGAGGTGAATGAGATGTTTGTAGAGATTAAGTGAATGATATATATATATATATATATATATATATATATATATATATATATAAACTCAGGATCATATGAGACCTTTATGAAAATTGAGAACCATTTTGGATCACAAAAATAATAATAATAATGATGAAAAAAAAACACAAAAATAAAAAAAAGTAAAAAAAAACAAAATTCTTATTTATCATCCTGGTTTCATAAAAAAAATTCCCAGTTTAGCAAAATTATACATATATGTGCACACATGTTTTTTATACACATATGTATAATTTAAGGTAAATGATAATGCACATACGTGTACGTTACGTAACTAAAGATTAAATGAAATTATACACATGTGTATATATAATACGAATTTTTTTTATGAAACAGGAATGAAATATAAGAATTTTTGTTTTTTAACTTTTAAATTTTTTTTTTGTTTTATAATTTTTTAAATATTTTTTAGAAGTTTTTATTTAGTGGTCTAAAATGGTTCAAAGTTCTCAATTTGCAAAGGGTTCATTTAGAATCCTTACTCTATATATACATACATACATATATATATATATACTATATTTTATCCCCCGTATTACGGAGGTTGTTTTACATTATTCGTTTTTAATATTTATATATATATATATTTGGATTTTAATTTTATTTATTGTAAGAAAGTTAATAATTAATATACTTGAGGTTTGATGATAAAATAGTTTCACAAATAAAAGATATGTTATAATCCGGTTTAAAAGCTATCTGGGTTTGGTAATACCAATTAACCGTTTATTTTCTTTATTATAAAATTGTTTCTTAATTATAAATAGTATCTTTTTTTTTAAATAAAATAGGATATTAATTTTTAGTATACCCCTATTTTATAGGATTTTCATATCAAATATTTGATGAGATTAATTTTTAATATAATGAGATGTTATAACCCGTTTAAGAGCTATCTGAGTTTGGTGAGACCTTTACCCGTGAATTCGGGTCAAATGCGTGAGAAGCCTTTATTTACAAATAAAGCAATCTGATGGTTTGAGATAATAGTTGTTTTACATTTTTCGTTTTTTAATATTTATTTTTTGGATTTAATTTTCTTTATTGTAAGAAAGTTAATAATATACTTAGGGTTTGATGATGAAAGGGTTTTATAAATAAATGATATGCTATAACCCGTTTAAAAGCTATCTGGATTTGGTGATCCATGGCCCGCTTATGTTTTTTACTAAAAAATTGTTTATTAATTATAAATAATATATTTTTCTTCTTAAATTGGATATTAAATTTTAGTGTATCCCTATTTTATATGATTTTCATATCAAATAATTGGTAAGATTAATTTTTAATTTAATGATATGTTATAATCCATTTAAGAGCTATCTGGTTTTGGTAAGATCCATACCCATGAATTTGGGTTAAATCAATGAGAGGCCTCCATTTAAAAATCAAGTAATCTGGTGGCTTCCATAAAAAGAGGGAGTGGCCACATTGCGACACGTAGGATTTTAGAGGTTTCATTTATATATATATAATGTAAATTTGATTTTTTTTTTTAATTTTAACGGTTAAAAAGCCGTTATGCCCCCCCCCCCCCCCACCTCTTATGCGCCGGCCATCTCAACCGCGCCTCTCCCCTCCGCGCCCCCACCGACGGCACCCCACGACAGTGTACAACACCCCCTTCCGCGCCCCATAGCAATCAGTCTAAAAAACAGGTTATTTCAATAGTTTCAGTGCAATTTTAATAAATTATTTTTAAATAAACTATTTTTTTCATACAATAGTATTTGCAATGTGAACTCATAATATTCTATTACCTTAACCAAATAAATAAAGAAACTAATAAACTAAACTAAGCATTAAAAACAAAAACAAATAAAAGGTTCTGCAAATTAAATTGTATTAATTATTGTGGTCGGACTATAAGATTACACATTATTACTCAATCTAACTATTATAAAACTTATGCAAATCTAGAGAAACAAACCTGTTTGATGTGGCCATGCGGGAAGTAAAATGCCTTTCACTTATTTGAGGAATTTTAATAGCAAGGCCAACACACTCATGTCATAGTTGCTCATAAAGATCAACATCACTATAACGAAAAACTAGAACAAAAAATATAGCGTTAGATATCAAATGCATTATTTCTTTATGTGTCTATGACGAGAAGAGAAAAAAAAATAAAAAAAATAATAATAAGAAAGATGTTCGTCAACAGAAAAATCCAAGAAAATATTTATTTTTGTTTATGGTGTGAGAAAAAGATGACGGGAATAAAACTTTAATCATAGAAAGAAGATATCTCAAAATATTTTAGGTAGTGTTTGGTATAAAGGAATGAGAGGTGGAATAAAATGTGTCATTCCGAAAAAACCTAGTTTGGTTAGCATGTGGTAATGGAATGAACCATTCCATAGCGAATGGAATTCCTTCTGAATAGAGGATTTTCATTTCTTTAAGGAGTAGGTGCTTTTTTTTTATTTCTTCAAGGAATGGAATTATCATCAACAACAACAACAATAATAATAATAACAATATTATTATTATATTATAATTATTATTACATTATCAAATTATTATATTATTGCTATTATTTTTATTAAATTATCATTATTTTTTATATTATAATATAACAATTATTATGTTAGAGTTATTATCGCATTATCAATATTATTAAAATTTTTTGACAAGTCAACGCTTCATAACACGCATGCGTGATTTAACATTTTTATGATTATTTTTATTCGCTTTAGTGGTATCGTTAAAATGCGTAGGTCTTAAAAACGAGTTAATACGAATATTCATATTATTAATATTATTTATTACTATTACCACTGGAATAATAATAATAATATTATTATTATATTATAATTATTATTACATTTCGGATTATTATATTATTTCTATTATTTTTATTAAATTATCATTATTTTTTATATTATAATATAACAATTATTATATTAGAGTTATTATCGCATTATCAATATTATTAAAATTTTTTGACAAGTCAACGCTTCATAACACGCATGCGTGATTCAACATTTTTATGATTATTTTTATTCGCTTTAGTGGTATCGTTAAAACGCGTAGGCCTTAAAAACGAGTTAATACGAATATTCATATTATTAATATTATTTATTACTATTACCAATGGAATAATAATAATAATAATAATAATAATAATAATAATAATAATAATATGGGATGATCATTCCTATATGGTAACCAAACATGACAATGAAATGGTAATGGTCCATTTTATTCCTTGATCCATTTTATTCCCACGTCCATTCCATTCCCTCATCCATTCTATTACGTCATACCAAAATTACCCTTAGAGATCTTTATACATTGCTTAAGAGTTACACGCCAATAAAAAAACATGAATTTAAGTTCAAACACATTAAATGCATGAACACCCTTAATTACTTCAATAAAAAAACATAAATGTGACTTCAAACACACTAAAGGTATAAACACCCGGATTACTTCATGTAACATCAAACTTTTTGTTAAATAATAAATGACGGAAAGTTTTGTTATTAACTGTGTATCGTTAAGTTAGTCGTGTGTTAAATGTTTGGATAAGGATTTGAAATGGGAATGGAGAGTGGGTGGTGGGACCCATAACCCACTATATAAACCCAACCCACCTACCATTTCACCATTTTGTCTCCCTCCCCACACACTAAAAACACACACACTTTTTCTCTCAAACACCTGGATCCAAATCCGAGCAAAAGAAAGGTGAATCTCGTGTTCAACGTCATCGAGCAACAAGAAACGTTTGGAAGATCCTGCGTGTTGTCCCGATCTAAACTCGAACCCGAAGCAAAAGGTAGGTTTCGGTTTAAATGGTTAAGTTTTATGGTTAGAATCGGCATGCAAACAGATATAATGATAGATCGGGTTGTGAAATGTAAGAAAAATATAAACTTGGTAAGTTATAACCTCTTGGGTGCACTTTAAGGTGAAAAGGTGGCATCGGGCTATGAGAGATATGGGTTTAGGATCAGGTGCATGGGGTCAGAATGTATCGGGAGATGGCTTTAAAATGGTAAAAACGAAGAAAAGGAAAAAATTCGCACAGCCATGCGAAGCGAAAAAGGTTATTTCGCATCGCATGACCATGCGAAGGGAAAAAGGTTGTTTCGCAGCGCACAGCCATGCGAAGCGAAAAAGGTTGTTTCGCATCGCACAGCCATGCGAAGCGAAAAAGTTCCATGCGAAGCGAAAAAGCAGCTCAACCCCAGCCAGGGGCGCTGCCCCTTGGACCCTGCTAGGGGCTGCCGCCCCTAGACCCCGCTACTTGGGGCGCTGCCCCCGGACCCCCGTTAGATGAGAGTTTCATTAAATTAGATGTAGGAAGTAGTAGTAATGGATAATTGACACGCGTAATATATTGTACAGTTAGCCGTGCTCAACTAAGGAAGAGCATTACCATTAACGGCGAGAGAAACCGACTCCAGGTGAGTTCTAGCCCCATTTCTTTTTGAAATGTGTTCGGGGCTGTGTGCATACTCCTATGTGATAGTTAATACATTTACTTAATTGATAAGTGTATGATACGTGTATGACTATGTATTGGATGTTATTACTATATAATGATAGTATGAATGAGCATGTATATATATATTGTTATATACATGAGACAGATAAAATATGCACGTATGATAAATGTATGGTTATTCGAGGCAGTAGGGACCAGACCCTTATAATATCTGTGATATTAGGGACCAGACCCTTATAATATCTGTGATGATAGGGACCAGACCCTTACAATATCTGTGATGTTTAATGTAGAATAGCTTATGGTATACCATAGGGTTTTATGAAAGAAAGTATGTAAGTACGTATGCATGTATATAAAGTATGTGTGAAAGAAGTAATAGAAAAGTAAGGTATGAATACGTATCTTCGGACGCGTATGAGTAAGGATAGAAATGTATTGTATGTTAATTGATTAACTAGAATTCACTCAGCGTAGCTGACTTTTAGTATGCACGCAGACAGATAGGTTGAAGCAGCTGGCTTGAGGAGGGACACATGGCACGAGCTAAGGAGACTGACATCTATGAAGAAGTGTCACGACTATTTTATGTTATGTTATGAAAAGACAATTTGTATGTTAAGACAAAAATGAATGTTTGTAATGTGATGTTTGAAGTTTTAAATTATTCCGCGAAAGTTTAAATTAACTCTGATTTTAGAACTGTGTTTATAAGTAAATCCAACACCAAAATAGGGTTACCGGGAACGGGGCCTTACACTTCAAGAAATTCACTATTGAGAAAATTAAGCAGTAAAAATGTCTTTTTCAGTTACATATATATTTTATAGAAATATATATACAACCTGAATAAAAATTTTCATCGGATCGTTGCACTAAGAATATTCTTTATATCTTGAAATCTAGGACCATAAAAAGAAATAAATTAATCAAACAAAAACACAAGGACCATCGTGTCTCTCAAAACATTAAAACCAAAAAATTTGAACAAAGAACCACAAAGAACACACATAATACCATATCAAGAAATCAGCAAAATGAATGTAAGAAAAACCGATTCATCTATGTTTTGACCCGAATACGTCATCATTCTTGATCTTAGGAAAATGAAAAGCACAAATAATATGTGAATAGGGAGATTAAAAGAGAACAATAAAACACTTGCTATTTGCCTCTTGTACCACTATAAGTCTTATATATAATCTACCGTCAACTCTTTACAATAAAGTTATTACTTAGAGCGCTCATGCTGGAGGCTGAAGTCTCTATCCCATACCCTATCCATAAAATTTAGAGAAAAAAACAATCAAAAAATTGAAATAAAATAAACTATCTACCCCCATTCTAATAGATATTGAAAATGGGATGTGGGTGTTCTTAAAGATGAACAAGAATTTTAGAGATAAAAGATGTTTTTAGCAAAATTCTTGGAATAAAGATAGAGAAACTATTTTAAATGCTCTTAGTTGATGGCGCCTCTTCATTTCCAATACAATACGCGCCTTAAGCCATAGTTTTAAACGGTTGCAGGCTCAAAATTTTCTTTCACGGGAGTCATAAATTTCGAAAGTTGGTTGCCTATCGCTAAATATAAAAGAAGTTTCCAGTTTAGCTCGTGTCAGGCCACATAATAAAAGATAAACCCAAATTAAATTACAAATGTTCTAATAATTAACTTAGCAAGTTGCAGTATTCAAGCTAAACAAAGCCTCAATGCAAGGCTAGACGAATGGCTATTAACGTTAGAGGGCAAAGGATTAAGGATTAATCGTTCTTAGACTAAGTATATCCATTGTGATTTCTGCCGGTGTTTAATGTGTGCGTATTAAGTGGGAAGACTAATTAACCAAGCGAAAAGCTTGGTCGGTTGGTTTAGACAGAGGCGCGACAACAAGGCGATGCGGGTTCTAAACCAGAACCCGTCCAGGTTCGGAAATATTTTTATGAAGTAACTTTTACTAAAAACCGATCTATTAATAATAGGTTCAAGCCCAAAGCAAGATAGCCGAACCAACAGAACAGAACAGAACAGAACAGAACAGAACAGTGTGACACGCCGGCCTGAAACGACTCAACATCAAGAAGGATCACGCCATTAAAGAGGAAATTTGAAGCTATAGGATCGTCGTCAGATCCTGCCTGCGCTATGTTTGCCAAATTATTTCACAGAGCTCCACCGGAATCCCAATCTTCTTCTCCTCCTAAGGTAGTAATTTATTATTTTCACCTAATTATTATTAGGTCTATGAGTTATGATCGACTTTAATTTAATTCCGTCATCAATTACCATAATTGATTCTTACGAATTGTTTAATTGCCGATAAATAATATTAGGAATTTGAAATGAAAGCAACGTTAATTGATGTTATATTTGAACATAGATATTATATATGCAGCACATAATTTGAAAGTAGGCTTAGGAGGAAAATGGAATTAGGCAAAACTAAGCATCCAGCTTCCTGATTTCGGTTACCAGTACAGGACATGCCTTATTTCTCCAATGCAACTAGTGCTAATCAATATACTATATTCCTATCTTATTATACAACCAAATAATTATTATTAAATAAATAATCTACTGGTGGTGTGATGATAGATAGATATAATAAATGGAATAGTGATGGCTAATTAGGAAATTCGATAATAGGTGATCCAACGATTATCATTACTTATGTCATGGCATATTTGAAAACATGTGCGGGCTGATCTGAATCTGATGATGGTTATGCATTATTGCAGTAGGTTAAATGTTTATATAACTTGAAAGTGAAGACCGCTAGGTTTAGGAGGAATATTGAATTAGGCAAAACTAAGGATAGCAGTGGAAATGTGTGTGTTATTTCTCCAATGCAAGTATTACAAGTGAAGTTACTGTTGATCTTATTATACAGCTAAACAATTACTAAAGAATGTAGTGGTGATGTGATGATGATGATGATGATGATCATCATCATCATCCTCAGTATATCCCACCAATAGCAAAGCTATGGTAGGGTTTGAGGAGGGTAAGATGTAGACAGCCTTACCTTTACCCCGTAGGAATAGAGAGGCTGCTTCCGGTGAGAGCCCCGGCTCGATAGTAGTTTTGCATCAAGCCTTGGACATAAGGCACATAGCACTCAACCATCGGCACACCGGTCGATTGGTGCATGTACCCTTGTCTTTCGGCTATCAACGCCACCACATGATGCCTGATTAACCTTCCGCCACTTTTTAACGTTATTTTCACGAGATTAGTAAAATAACGTCAAAATTAGTGCAATTTCTCTTTTGCCCACCCGAGGGTTCGCACATATATACATTATATGCGCGCACCGCAAGCAGGGCGTCTGATGATGATGATGATGATGATGATGATGATGATAAATATGAAAATGGAATAGTTATGGTAAATTAGGATGTTTGATAGTAGATTGTAGAATGGTCCACTTCCGCTATCATGACTAGCGTCATGGCATCTCTGAAAACATGTGCAGGCTGATATGATGACGGTTATGCATTGCAGTAGGTTAAGACAGTTTAGATAACTTGTTGAAAGATGTCAGCGTGAGTCATAATTTTGAATAATGGGAATGCGCGTCCCGTAGAATTTGCACGGAACTTTTAGTTTCATAAGTATGTTGAGGATTTTGTGTAATCAAGTACAGTTGCTTAACCTATTTTGGGAATTAAGTTGTATAGATAGTGATGCTGAGTGATATGGGAATTAGTGGGAATAAGTTGCAAGAGCTGGACATGAAGCTTGGATATATATTTGGATTATCCAAGCTTCACGTCCAGCTCTTGCAACTTATTCCCACTAATTCGCGTATCACTCTGCATCAGATACTTAGGTTGGTGTGGTACCTAATATCTTGTTATGCTGGAAAATTATGGATTATGACGTTTTGTTGTTTGTAGCAAAATAGCATATCTACCACTTTGTTAAACTCCTGTCAAAGTATCTTCTATTTTGTGTATGTTATTTTGTAAACTAATATTTATAAATTTGAAACTTTTTCATGCTTATTTTGTAGGATGCTCCACAACTGAATGACTTTGAACCACATGTTGTTGTTCATTATGGGGTCCCATCTACTGCATCAATCCTGGCCTTTGATCCCCTTCAGCATCTACTAGCTGTAGGCACACTGTGAGTATATTATTCTTCTGTTCAATAGCTAGTCGAAAAAAGCTATTACCCGGAACCTACTTCAAGTGAAGATTTTGTTCATGGGTTCAACCATTTAATATCTGTAAATAAAACCTTGGCAATTAGTCGTTAGTGCATAATGTTTTTCCTTCTCATTTTAAAGATTAATTCATATTTCTTTAAACCAGCAATAGCATACATCCTATCTGATTGTTAAAAGAAATTGTTATTTACTTGATTTTTTTACATGCTCCTTTGTTGCTGCAGGGATGGCAGGATAAAGGTGATTGGTGGTGATAATATTGAATGCCTTCTAATATCTCCAAACTCAGTACCCTTCAAATATCTAGAGGTCTTTTGTCTAGTTAAACATACATTATTTACTCTCTTGTTTGCTTTACATGTACTATACCCTTTTGAAGATAGAACTTATACCACGTCTTGCTTAACAGACATTTTTCTCTTTTTCCAGTTCTTAGAAAACCAAGGTTATCTAGTCAGCGTCTCAAATGAAAATGTAGTACAGGTATATTATATACAATTATATATATTTGCAGTTTCATCTCTTGTACCCTGAAGCAAGCCGAAGACTCGAAGAGGCATTTCACCTACTATTTGTTCTTTTGACTTTGATAGGCGTGGGATCTAGAACAGAGGCGATTGACTTCTAATTTACAATGGGGATCTAATATAAGTGCATTTTCTGTAGTTTGTGGCACTAATTACATGTAAGTCTCGCCAATTTGACTTTCTGCATTTCAGTTTAGATTATACAAAGGATACAGCTTTGAAGAGTTGACTATTGCAAGCAGGTATCTTGGAGATGAGTATGGCTATTTGTCTGTATTAAAGTTTAACTTTGAAGAAGGGAATATCCAACAAATGCCCTATCTGATTCCTGCTGATCTCATAGCTGGTAATGCCGACTATACTAAATTTGTAGTTAGTAAAATTGAGCTAATATTTATTGTTGTGCTTTAGGAACTTCTGCTTCGTCTGTTCAAAAAGCTCGCGGCTTGTAGCTCGCTCAATAAAGACTCGAATAAATCTAGCTAAAAAAACTTAAAACGACCTGAGCCGAGCTGGATCGTTTTTGTAATCGAGTCAAAGCTCGGCTTGTTGGTTCGATCTTAAGCTCGTCTAACTTTGAGCTTATGCTCAAACTGAGTTGATCTGCCTGGTTTAATTTCAAGTTCGAGCTCGAACTCTCGCCGGCTCGTCTCAGCTCGAATCATTTACAGCCCTTCTGTTGTGATATATATATTTTTTTGTGCATTTAAGACTGCTTCTATTTTAGACTATTGGCATCTTTGTTTCTTCAGATATCAACAATAAATGATTTGGGATTATCTTTAGCTGGCTGTTACAACTTAAGTCTTCTAGAATGACCATTTGTTATCTGATTGTTTCGCTTATAAACGGTTCGGTTAATCTGGTTATTGGAAAAGATAGTTTGGTTAATTTGGTTAACCACTAGCTTTGGAGGTGGGTGAATTCAAGTAAGTTTTAATTAATAAATCTAATTATGTATTGGTCAAATAAAATATTAGCAATCTTTTTTAATTTATTAGTGAGAATAAGCAACTAATATGTTTATAAAAATTATAATAATATGACATACCATAATACTTAAAAAACAAGAAATATAATTCAGTTATTTATGACTTTATATTCATATAACCATAACCAAATCATAAAAATCGGTTATAAAAGTATCATAATTGAATCATCTGGATCTCAGTCGGTTTGTTTGTTTTTTTGGGTTATGGTTCAGTTATTTGTATTTATGCTCACCTTTGATTACAACTATTTCTTAATAACGTTGCATTTGCATAACAGTAACTATTTATGTTCTATCATTTCATTTCATTTCATTTCTTAGAAGGTATTATGAATCTTACGCTGTGCATATATTTCATCTAAGTTTTTATTAGGCTCATTGGTGTATGTATGCGAGTTATCTGTTTGTAAGTTACTAACAGGGTCAATACAAAATTAACCCATTACAAAGAAAAAAACCCAAAACAACAGAACTGCAGATAGGATTAGATATTTTTTACTTTTAGTTAGTTAATACCGGTTTTCTAAAAATTGAAATCTTGGGCTGATGTATGATGCTACTTGTTAAATGTATTCTCACCAATCATGTATCTTCCCTTTCATTTACAAATAAAAGATAACAAAATCAATAAAAATCTGTGTATAAGTTCAAGCAGGGCAATATTTTACACCGGCTAATTAAACGTGTCACAGCACCCCACATATGTTGAAACAAAATCAAATAATATTATAATTGAATTTGTTAAGTTCAAAATATATGCAGCAATACCTTACAACA
Source organism: Bidens hawaiensis (assembly GCF_021521415.1). Classification (NCBI taxonomy): domain Eukaryota; kingdom Viridiplantae; phylum Streptophyta; class Magnoliopsida; order Asterales; family Asteraceae; genus Bidens; species Bidens hawaiensis. The sequence continues at coordinate 99,426 of NW_027505689.1, read as the reverse complement.
TATTTTGTCATTTTGCAGATGAAGCCTCGATTCAAGTACCTGATCAACAGTCTGTTGTGGGCCTACTTGCCCAACCTTGTTCCTCAGGAAAAAGGCATGAAAAATATTCGTCTTTTAATTCGTTTCTTGTTAGATTAACAGTCAACACATGTTTACAGTAGTTTGCTTCATTTGTAGAGTGTTGATTGCATATCAAGATGGAGTGATAATTTTATGGGATATTTCTGAAGATATGGCTATACTTGTTAGAGGCGATACTGATCTCCAGCTAAACTATGAAATAGTTATTCATTCCACAAGTGATATCAAACATAATAAATTAACCATTAGTTCAAATGAAGAGCAGATAGAGAAGGAGATTAGTGCTCTTTGTTGGGTTTCTTCTGATGGGTCAATACTTGCTGTCGGTTATGTAGACGGAGATATTATATTATGGAATTTACCAACCGCAATATCTATGAATAATCAGAAAACAAAGTCGTCTAGTAATGGAGTTAAGTTAAGATTATCTTCTGGTGACAGAAGACTCCCAGTCATTGTTCTCCACTGGTCAAATAGTCAACATAGTGGTTCCGCAGGTCAACTTTATGTCTATGGAGGTGATGATATTGGATCTGAGGAAGTCCTAACGGTATCATTCAAAACACATCACTCACTTATGTTTGTTTTTTTTAAACCGGAATAACTACATGATGATATAACTTTGGTAAAATTTCCATCTTTATGTTAATCATCTGCGTTTTGCAGATCTTGAATCTTGATTTTTCATCTGGACTAGAATCCCTGAAGTGTGTTAAGCGATTAGATTTAACACTTAACGGTTCTTATGCGGATATAGAATTGGTACGTGCGCCTGAGAGTAGTGATACAACACTTTTTGTGTTGACCAATCCTGGTCAACTGCATGCGTATGATGACGAATGCTTGACGGGATTATCTGCTCCAGACATGAAACATGCTGTAAACGCAGTTCAATGTCCTGTAACTATACCAACAGTTGAACCTTATATGACCATCTCAAAGCTCTGTTTGGTGGACGAGAACGAGGGTTTGCAAAGAGCTCTCAAGGAGGTTAGAACACCTATTAGCTGAGGTAGCTTGCCAAACGGGTTGGGTCAAATTGGGTTTGGATTGAAGCATGCCAGTTTTATTATGGGTTGGCCTTTAAACACCTTTTTTTAGGGGTGTCATTGTGTCGGGTTGACGGGTTGCAAGTCGGCGGGTTGATTTGTTCAACCCGAACACGATCCATGATTTTATTGTTTTCAAAAACATCAACCATAACCCACAACACACTTCAATTCGTGTAACCTGAACAGTGAACACGACCCTGATTAACCCATTTACCTAGAGATGTCAAAACGGATTTTCAGGTAATAATTAAGTTGTAAATGTGTTGATTGGGTTGATGCGTTGTAAAAAAGTGGGTTCAACAGGCTAGTGGGTTGACTTGTTTAACCAAACGAGTTAAATGGGTCAACCCGACACGACCCGCTAATAAATGGGTCAACCCAAACATGATCTCTCTTTTAAAAGAGTTAGATATGCCAACCCAATACCTGATTGTGTTTCCCGTGTCGTGTCGGAAATAGTTTTGAGGTTGAGCCATTTGAACTGTTCAACTATTTGACTCGTTCCCCTTTTAGCTAGTTATTTTAATTGACCTGTCTTGGAGGTCGACTCTTTCTAAATAAAATGGGCCAAATATTCACTTTTCTTATATTGCATGCGAGTGCTAAGTTTCTCTCTTTGTTCATTTAATGTTGGAAGACAGTTTTGGCTGCAAAACCTCAATCATCATCTCCTACATCCACAGGGGATGTAAAGTGGCCTGTGTGTGGTGGCTTTCTCAGTCAGCTATCCTCAGCAGAAAATATAGGAGTTGAGAGAATATACATTGCAGGGTATCAAGATGGCTATGTTCGAATATGGGATGCCACATTTCCTGTTTTCTCACCTATTTTTGTTCTAGGATTGCAGGTTAGTTATATGAAATTTTATTAAATTAAAATTCATTAAAATTGTGTCATGAGGGTCTGATTAACAATGAATAACAATAACTTCTCATTGGAGCTTAATTTATTTCCCCAGGTAGAAGGTACTGAAATTTCTGGTGCAAGTGAACCCATATCAGCCTTAGAGTTTAATTCTACAACATCAAGTTTAGCTGTTGGCAATGATTGTGGTCTGGTACAAACTATATTCTCAAATACTACTTGGTTTGATGGAAGTATAATTTTTGAATATCCAAAATAAATCTTTTGGGTCTAAATCAATACAATTAATTGATTTGTGATTTATGCGTAATTTTTGTTAGCAATAATAATATCCCTCCAAAGAAATAATTTAAATTATTTCTTTGGAGGGATATTATGATTGCTACTATTTTTAACTTGGGAATTTCTATGAAAAGGAAATTGTTTCAAGTTATTAGCTGTTTAAAAGGTGATAGATCCCTGGTTATGTCTTAGCTTTCATAGCTGATAATGTTTTTATATTTATATATAGGTTTATTTATTTAAGCTAGTTGGAGAATCTGAAAAGTTAAACACAAACCTTGTGACGGAAACCAAACGTGAAGGTACGTTTTGTTAAATACAGTTAGGCTTGTAAATGAAGTAACACAAACGGAGCACGTTCGTGTTCGTCCGTTTAACTTTAGCTGAACAGACGATCGAACACGGACAATTAAACGAACATATTTTTCTTGTTCATGTTTGTTTGTTTGTTAAAAAAATGAACATGTTTGTTGGAAGAACAATTGATAACAAAACAAAGAACACAGAATTTTGGTGGACAAAGAAGTCCTTTTCTGATTTTATTAAAACTGAATGTATGATACTTAAAAAACAATAAATCTAATTGCCTTATTTATAGGCTGCTAATACTTGGAGAACAAGCATCCTAATTTAACTCAAAACTCAAATTAAACCTGTGACTCAAACTCTAATTACCAGCTATCTTAATCTAAACAGACTCTATTATAATAAAACATACTTTAATAGAAGACAATTATACCCCTTCAAATTAAACCATCAATCCATAAACAAATCTGGATTAATTCTTCATTCACCCCCTTAATCCTGATTTTCTCCTCCAAGATCCACCATTCCGAGCAACTCTCTCATCTCAGCGAACTTATTCTCGGTAAGGCTTTCGTTAAAATATTAGCCCGCTGCACTTTTCCACTGATGTGTTCCACTTTAACTTCTTCTTCAATGCACTCTCGAATGAAAAGGAAACGAGTACTTATATGTTTGCTCCTTTTGTGAAAAACTGGATTTTTCAACAATGCGATAGCTGACACGTTATCTACTCGTAGTAGCACTTCTTTCGGTTCCTGACCTGTTATCTCGCTTAACAAACCTCTCAACCATAAAGCATGTTGAGCTGCAGCTGCGGCTGCCATAAACTCAGATTCACACGAGGAAAGTGCAACCCTACATTGTTTTTGTGAATACCAAGACACAATGGCTTTACCGTAGTAGAACGCCATCCCGGTTGTACTTCTGCCATCACACTGATCAGTAACATGGCTGCTGTCACTATAGGCAGTCAATTCTTTCTTCCCATTTCTGCCATAAGTTAACCCGTAACTGATCGTACTCTTCACATAGCGCAGAATCTGTTTCACCACAAGCATATGACTTTGTTTCGGTTCCTGCATAACCCGACTAGCCACACCGACTGAGTAGCTCAAATCTGGTCTTGTGTGAACTAGATACCTAAGACTCCCGATAATTCGTCGGTATTCAATCGGGTCAACAGCCTCACCATCTTCATTTTTAGTGAGGTGTAGTCTAGCCTCCATAGGAACTTTTGCAGGATTGCAGTTTATCATTCTAGCATTCTCCAAAATCTTTTGAGCATACCCGCTTTGTTTTATCGAGATCCCATCTTTGTGCTGGTCTACCTCGATACCGAGATAGTAGGACAGTGGTCCTAGATCACTCATCTCGAACTCTTGTTTCATTTGAGCCTTGAACTTATCTATTATTGCTAAACTTGTCCCGGTGACTATTAAGTCATCGACATATACTCCCACTATTGTCACCGAGTTTTGTTCAGTTCTTGTGTAAACAACTTGTTCACTAGGACATTTTTTGAATTTCAACCGTTTTAAGTGTTGCATTTAGTCGTTCATTCCAAGCTCGAGGAGCTTGGCGAAGGCCATATAAAGCCTTGTATAAACGATACACTTTATCTTCTTTTCCAGGTACAATAAATCCCTCGGGTTGTTGTACGTATACCTCTTCTTTTAGCTTTCCATGCAAGAAAGCCGTCTTCACATCCATATGATGGATACTCCACGCTTCTCGTGCTGGTAAGGCAATTAAAAGTCTGATGGTTTCAAGTCGGGCCACCGGAGCGAACACTTGTTCAAAATCAATGCCCGGCATTTGAACATACCCTTTCGCCACCAATCTTGCTTTATATTTTATTATATTCCCATCAGCATCACGTTTTACTTTGAAAACCCATTTTAGCCCAATTGACTTATGACCCTTTGGTAAATCAACAAGCTTCCAGGTTCGGTTTCGCTCGATTGAAGCAATCTCACTTTTCATGGCAGCTTCCCATTCTTTAATTCCAATTGCTTCTGAATGGTTTCTTGGTTCTTCATCAATTAACAAAACCTCTTCGACTGCTAGCTGCTCAATTGGGGCTGATTCGGTGTAAACAGCCTCGATCGATTTGAACCCACGTGATGGGGTATCATCAAACGTATCATGATCGGGCTGTGATGGACCAGCCAAGTTGTCATCCGGGTTTGGTTCTGGGTAAATAAAATTCTGACTAGATTCGTTCTTTTCACGGACTCGGGGTCTTCTAACAGCGGTCGGGTTTGGTGAGTCAACGTCAGTCTCATCAAACTGATTAGAATCTGCATTCTGATTTGGGTCAACATTCGGGCTTGGCATATCATCCTGATCTGGATAAGAAATTGTATTCTGGTCGTCTTCTTGCTGCACTCGGAAATTAACCCACTTTGGTTCGGATTCTAAGTCAACATCTTTCATATAATCAGCCCAATTATACCCTTTAGCCTCATCGAATTCTACATCTCTGCTTACATAGACCTGATTTTGATCTGGATCATAAAGTCGATAAGCTTTGCTGCCCGGTTCTATGCCGAGATAAACTACTTGCTTGCTTCGATCATCTAACTTTTTCAGATTCACCGGAGGTGTTTTCATGTAACCCCGACACCCGAAAACGCGAAGATGACTGAGGTTTGGTGTGTAACCCTTCCAAGTCTCATATGGTGTCCTATTCTTCAATGGTTTCGTCGGGACTCGATTTAGAATAAACACAGCATGCCTAAGAGCCTCACCCCACAAATCTTGTGGTCGTTCATTGCTTTTAGCATGCTACGTGTAGTGTTTAAGATTGACCGGTTTCGCCTCTCGACTGTTAGGATTAAACGCACACACGAAACTGAACACGACACGAAAGCAATAAACGAACACGAGGATTTAACGTGGTTCGGTCTAAACTGACCTACGTCCACGGGTGGCAACTAGGTATTTCTTTATTGAGTGACCAAAGATTACAAGTACATAATGTTGTTTATATAGAAACTGAACTAGGGTTAGTAAATTATTATGCAAGAAATCTAAACCGGGCCGGGCTTGGGCCCGACCGCCCACACCCGTCTCCTCTTTTGACTTCATATAATAAATCGGGCCAATAAGGCCTACGAACCCAACAATCTCCCACTCGGAGGCCTTGAGTACTCTCGTCTGCACTCCTGATTGTACTTCTGTAATCTGAACATTAAACTTCTTCTAGTTGCCACCGCCTTCTCATCAATTAACCTGAAGGCCCGTTGAAGCTCCCCGGAGCTCCAACACGTCAGTCATGGCTGAAACTGCCCCTGACCCGTTCTCTGTCCCTACCGGCTCCCACTGTAACGAACTACCGGATCCTGAGATAACCTGAGAACAAACACTCTCCATATTCAGCAAGTAATTCATTGGAGAGACTTTTACAGCTGGAATACTGGTTTTCTTAATCCACTGTCGACCTGGAACTGTAACTGAAACACGACCTGTGCTCCCACTGTCACGATGTCCCCCAACTGATTTAACCTTCCTAGCTCGTTCATCCTGAATCTTCACTTTGGCTCTGGGTTTGTTACTTGCAAAACGAACCTTCTTCTGCCCATGAGATTCTGTGAACCGGATTTTGTCTTTCACCAAAACTGGATCCACTCCTTTCGATGACATATCGACCATATACAACGAACCCATTTTCTTGCCACGAGCAACCACGAGATTCCTTTGACTACTTTCCACTGCCCATTCCCGAACTTAACATCGTGCCCTTGGTCATCCAACTGCCCAACTGATATCAAACGTTTCTTCAAACTTGGAATAACCCTCACGTTTTTCAAAGTCCAAGAAGTACCGGCTGAAGTTATCAAATCAATGTCTCCCATACCCGTAACCTCTAAAATATCATCATTCGCTAGTCGAACCTTTCCAAAATCCCCAAATTTAAGATTCTTCATCGTTTCACTACAGTGAATGGCATGAAACGATGCACCAGAATCCATCACCCAAGCATCAACGCTACTCTCAACACTACAAACCAAAGCCTCATCACTACTGACCCCGTCATCTGTGTCGTCTTCTGTAACGTTCACCTCTTTCTTACCATTCGGACACTGATTCCTGAAGTGTCCTTTCTCTTTACAACCCCAACATTCAATATCCTTACGAGTCTTAGACTGACTCCTCTTCCTGCTCCCACTGCCTCGCTGTTTTCCCCTACCTCTACCTTCTGTGACTAGCATATTGCCTGATGATTCACCTGAACTTCTGCGTCTTGAATCTTCTCCCAGAATCAGATCTCGAATCCCATCGAAAGTAATATTTGTAGACGAACTACAAACTGCAGTCACTGTTTGTGACCAACTGTCGGGCAAAGAGGATAATAACAAGAGGCCTTGAACTTCATCATCAAACTTAATGTCAACTGACACTAAGCGGGACAAGATCGAATTAAGATTATTGATATGAGTTGTAACTGACCCACCCTCTTTCATTCTTGTTGTCACTAGCTCTCGGATAAGATAGACTTTATTCGCTGCCGAAGGCTTCTCATACATGTTGGATAGCGCCTCCATCATACCACGTGCTGTGGTTTCTTTCATGATGTTAAACGCCACATCTTCCGACAACGACAAAGTAATACAAGCCCTAGCTTTCTTGTCTAACTTCTTCCAATCTGCTTCTGACAGCTTTTCTGGTTTTTCATCCTCAAGCACTACATCCAAGTCTTTCTGACAAAGTAGTGCCTCAATCTGCATCTTCCACCAACCGAACTTCTGTCCGTCAAACTTCTCAATCTTGATCTTTCCGTCCTCAGCCATTATCCAAACTGAGTTTTGATTACAGCAAACAACCAAACTACCCAAGGAATAAAAGGACTGGAAACTGATCAGAAAAAACGAACCAGCAGCTGCGGAACCCTAATCAGCGGCGGCGGTACTGTAGCGGCGGCGGTACTGTAGCGGCGGCGGCGGTACTGTAGCAGCGGAGCAGCGGCGGCGGAACTGTGTGTATAATCGAGAACCAGGCTCTGATGCCACTTGTTAGGATTAAACGCACACACGAAACTGAACACGACACGAAAGCAATAAACGAACACGAGGATTTAACGTGGTTCGGTCTAAACTGACCTACGTCCACGGGTGGCAACTAGGTATTTCTTTATTGAGTGACCAAAGATTACAAGTACATAATGTTGTTTATATAGAGACTGAACTAGGGTTAGTAAATTATTATGCAAGAAATCTAAACCGGGCCGGGCTTGGGCCCGACCGCCCACACCCGTCTCCTCTTTTGACTTCATATAATAAATCGGGCCAATAAGGCCTACGAACCCAACATCGACAACACCGTTCTGTTGCGGTGTGTAAGGGGCCGAGAACATTCGTTTTATGCCGGTTTGATCACAATAGGCTGTAAATAAATTGTTCAAAAACTCTCCACCCCTATCACTCCTTAGGGTTTTCACTTTTAACTCACGTTCTCGTTCAACCTCTTCTTTAAATTTTTTAAACACATTTAAGGCATCTGTTTTAGTTTTAATAGCATACACCCACATGAAACGGGTGTGGTCATCTACCAGCAACATGAAATACCGATTTCCACCTCGGGTCGGTGGTGAGATTGGTCCAGATCTGTGTGGATCAATTCTAGTGGTTTACTAGCTCGAAATTTGGTTTTCTTGGGAAAGGGTAAACGACGTTGCTTTCCCAACATGCACGAATTGCAAACCTTTGAAATTTTTTTAATCTTTGGTACACCACGTACCAGGTTCGAGCTAGTCATGTGATTTATTGACTGAAAATTTAAATGACCTAGCCTCGCATGCCATAACCATGCTTGGTCGGTTATAGAGGTTAGGAGACATACCGGTTTGCCAATCTTTAAGTCTTTCTTGTATAGACGATTCTTAGAACGTGGAACTTTCATAAGAAGACGTCCACCCTCGACCTCCTTCTCGTATAACCATAAATATTCATCAACCATTACCACCTTGCACCTGACTTCTGTTAGTTGACCAAGGCTTAGGATGTTACTACACAACTTTGGAATGTAGTAAACATCGTTAAACACGCGTTGTTCTCCATTCTTGCAATAAAAAACAATTGATCCTTTACCTTCGATCTTTATTGTGGACCCGTCCCCGAACTTCACAAGACCGTTAATGTTTGAATCGATCTCGGTGAAGTGGGTCTTGTCTCCCGCATGTGGTTAGACGCTCCATTGTCCAAATACCATGTCTCACCTGTTTTATGGTCATTAGCATAAAGAACCGGGTGTACCTTATCTTCATTTAAAAGGATTTTGTCCGTTTCGGATATGGCCAAAACCATCATTAGTGTACCACCCTCCTTTGATTTGGTCAAATTCGCTTGCTGTTCTTTAGGTTGGTCTTTCGGCTTCGAGCACTCCCACGCAAAGTGACCGTGTTCGTTACAGTTGTAACAACGAACTTTACTTTTATCACGAGTTTGGCTGTCATCTCTCCGGTTGTCATTGCCTCTTCCTCTGCCTCGACCTCGTCCACGGCCCCGACCTCTTCCACGGGAATCAGAATTCGAAGAACCTCGTCCATGCTGATTTCGGTAATTATTAAAGCCTTTGTTGCCATCTGTCTTTGAATACAACAGCTTACCGTCCTGATCAGATTGGTTCACGGTATATAATTTGACCCGATCTTCAAACGCTTTCAACCTACCGATAGCATCTTCGAAAGGCATATTATCCAAATCTTCCGATTGTTCAATTGACGCTACAATCGGAAGGTATCTAATCAGTAACGAGTTGAAGAGTTTTCTCACCTGCACTTCTGGTTCAAGAGTTGAACCGAGACTTTTAAACTTGCCTTCTATTGCACTGATCTTGGCTGCGAAGTCATCGATCGACTCGTTTTCTTTCATCTTCAAAGATTCCAGTTCTGATCTCAGAACATGTAACCGGGCCTTTTGAACACGGTCTGCGCCCAAGAAACGTACTTATATTGCTTCCCAAACTTCATGAGCCCTAGCATACTTTGAAACTTGATTTAAAATATCCTCTGGTAGCGATTGGAACAATAAAGCCAAAGTGGTTTGGTTCCTTCGATCATCTGTGGTGCCTCCCGTTACTGGATCAATCGCACCTGCTAAGTCGTAAGCGCACAAAACAGCTCGGACCACAACAGACCAAGACGTGTAGTTTGTTGTGGTTAATTTTGGACATTGTAGGTTAATATTCTGATGATCTCTACCTTGTGGTTGTTGGTCAGCCATTGTCTTCCTCAAATCAAGAGATAAAACTTACCAGATATTAAACTTGATCCCCAAGTTGTCGGTTTTGGTTTTGATCAGTTAGACTCCCTGATCAGTTTCCGGTTCTTGATTCTGGTCGTCAGCAGCTACAACTTCCTGGTTCCAATTGGTTTTGACACCCCAACTGAAACTGCCCCTTTGATCTTCTCGAGCCGAAGCTCTGATACCAATTGTTGGAAGAACAATTGATAACAAAACAAAGAACACAGAATTTTGGTGGACAAAGAAGTCCTTTTCTGATTTTATTAAAACTGAATGTACGATACTTAAAAAACAATAAATCTAATTGCCTTATTTATAGGCTGCTAATACTTGGAGAACAAATATCCTAATTTAACTCAAACTCAAATTAAACCTATGACTCAAACTCTAATTACCAGCTATCTTAATCTAAACAGACTCTATTATAATAAAACATACTTTAATAAAAGACAATTATACCCCTTCAAATTAAACCATCAATCCATAAACAAATCTGGATTAATTCTTCAATGTTCGTGTTCATTAATGTTCGTTCGTTAACAGTATAAACAAACGGTTTCCGAACGTAAATGAAGGAATTGAACTGAACACAGCTGAACTAAAACCAGTTAAAGTAATGTGGAGAACGATGTGTTGGATCTAAAATGAAAACTAGACTAAGTTGTAATGGGTTAATACGTTTTTAATGAATTATTAGCGAACAAACATAAACTAACGTGAACAAACAAATATTGATGAACCTAAACAAATGAACATAAACGGATTACGAAGGAGTAAATGAACCAAATTTTTGTTCATGTTCATTCATTTGTTAAATAAATGAACCTCCCGTTGAACAGTTCACGGAACATTTGGTTCATTTACAGGCCTTAATACCGTTTCACTATACTTCCATGTATATGTACTTGAGTGTGTAAAAGAAACATAATAGTTTCCCTTTAAAATTTCATTTCATTTACTTTAATAGATACCACACATGATTTACAGAAATTGATTTGCACCATGGGGACGGGTGGCATTCGACCGCTGTCTTTTCCCTTATAAAATCTCCAGTACGAAGCCTACAATACACATTTTCTGGAGCTAAAATAATTGTTGGTTATGAATGTGGTAAGGTAAGCATCATAATCACAATTCTTTTGAGTTGGCTCTTAACTCAAATGGTCATGCATTATTAGTTCTTTACTAACTCATTTTTTGCATATTAGGTTGCTGTACTCGATGTTATATCATCATCAGTAGTGTTTCTCACAGATTGCCTACTCAGCAACAATTCTCCAGTCGTTTCTATAGCCATAAAAACATATTCACAAACTCATACCAACGATCCTGAGCAATCTGGAGACACATCATCAAAAGATCCAGAAAAGGAAGTGGCTTTCATATTGACTAAAGATGCAAATGTCATCCTTGTGGATATTAATAGTGCTGACAAGATCTGCTGTCAGTCGGTAAACCCTAAAGAATCAACTGCAATCTCAATACACCTTTTAGGCAAGTTGCATTCTTTATTCTAATTAATGTTATTAAGTAATTATATATGTATTACCCACATAGTAGATAAAAAATGATGGCATGGTAGCCAGTCTCAGCTGTCAGTTCATGCCAAAACTAATTTGAACTATTTAAATTAAGTATGAGTTGGATAAGATTGTTTTGCAAAAAATAAGATTAGCAGTTACAAAATCTTTTGAAATTCATAGGATGCTAATTATTAGTGATATATGGTATTATTATATAAAGATTTGATTGTCAATGTTGAATATTAGCCAAATATAGATTAGGCCCTTTTTACTCTATATATTCTGATATATTTGTGAATGAAAGGCATCGAACATTATTCACCATAATACCATATTAACATGGTATCAGAGCCACCCAGGCTGGGGAGGCTCTCTGCCACCTCCTGTACAAACCCTAGCTGCCACATCTAAACCCTTGTTCCAGATTTTCTTTTCCTTCCCAATTTCCAGTCCATATTACTGTTCACAGTTAAACAAAAAAAAAACTGTTTGTACTCTCTGTCGGTCTGTCCTATTCATGGCTGCTTATCACAGTTCATCTGATTGGAACTGCCAGCAACCAAATCAGCAAACTGTTGGCACCCCTCCTTGGGCTTCCCAGCATATCCCATCGACCCATTAGCAGGCTCAACCAGCAGCGTATTGGCCCCCCTTTCAACAGCAGCCAGCTTATCATTATTGGGCCCCTTCTGCGCCATTTCCAAGACCAGACCAAGTTTTCAACACAATGTCGATGACATCTTCTGATCAGAATTGGAGAATTGGTACCTGGACAGTGGTGCCGCCGCTCACATGTCAAACAGCCCAGACAATTTTTCCTCTTATGTCAATAAGGGTATTTTTCGGAACATAATTGTAGGTAATGGCACTCAAATCCCAATTGACGGAACCGGTAACCAAACCCTACCTTCACCTTACCCACCCCTACATTTATACAATATCCTTCATGTCCCAAACCTTATTAAAAATTTACTTTATGTTCGTCGGTTAACAACCGATAGCAACATTTCAATTGAATTTGACCCATACGGTTTTGATGTGAAGGATTACGAGACCCGCACTCCTCTGCTTAGATGTAACAGCACTGGAGACCTCTACCCGCTCACCTTCACCCCCATTCCAAAGTTATCAGTCCTTCCACGTTTGCTGCTATCACTCAATATCTCTGGCATCACCGTCTTGGACACCCGGGATCTCATATTTTGTCTTGCTTAAACAAAACCTTACCTTTTTCTTCTCGTAGTAAAAGCAATTCTTCAGTTTGCCAGTCTTGTGTTTTGGGGAAACATATTAAATTACCATTTGTTTCATCTACTTCTGTTACTTATTCACCTTTTGACATTGTTCACAGTGATATCTAGACCTCTCCCGTTCTAAGTTCAGGAGGTCACAAATATTATCTATTGTTTTTAGATGATTATACTAATTTCTTATGGACTTATCCACTTGCAAATAAGTCCTAAGTCTTCCCCACGTTTCTTAAGTTTTATCAATTCGTTAAAACTCAATTCAACACAACCATGAAGTCTTTTCAATGTGATAATGGTAAGGAATATGATAACAAATCCTTCAAACAATTTTGTGAAACCCACGGCATGATCCTTCGTTTCTCATGCCCATACACCTCTTCCCAAAATGGTAAGTCTGAATGAAAAATACGTTCTATTATTAACATTCTTCGAACTCTTCTAGCTCACTCTTCTGTTCCGTTAAATTTTTGGCACCATGCCTTAGATTTAGCAACCTATTTACTCAATATCCTTCCAAGTCAAGTCCTCTCATTTGCCACTCCCACATACCGTCTATACAATCGTCACCACTCATATTCTCATCTTCTTGTGTTTGGTTGTTTGTGTTAGGATTAAACGCACACACGAAACTGAACACACACACGAAAGCAGTAAACGAACACGAGGATTTAACGTGGTTCGGTCTAAACTGACCTACGTCCACGGGTGGCAACTAGGTATATCTTTATTGAGTGACAAATATTACAAGTACATAATGTTGTTTATATAGAGACTGAACTAGGGTTAGTAAATTATTATGCAAGAAATCTAAACCGGGCCGGGCTTGGGCCCGACCGCCCACACCCGTCTCCTCTTTTGACTTCATATAATAAACCGGGCCAACAAGGCCTACGAACCCAACAATCTCCCACTCGGAGGCCTTGAGTACTCTCGTCTGCACTCCTGATTGTACTTCTGTAATCTGAACATTAAACTTCTTCTAGTTGCCACCGCCTTCTCATCAATTAACCTGAAGGCCCGTTGAAGCTCCCCGGAGCTCCAACACGTCAGTCACGGCTGAAACTGCCCCTGACCCATTCTCTGTCCCTACCGGCTCCCACTGTAACGAACTACCGGATCCTGAGATAACCTGAGAACAAACACTCTCCATATTCAGCAAGTAATTCATTGGAGAGACTTTTACAGCTGGAATACTGGTTTTCTTAATCCACTGTCGACCTGGAACTGTAACTGAAACACGACCTGTGCTCCCACTGTCACGATGTCCCCCAACTGATTTAACCTTCCTAGCTCGTTCATCCTGAATCTTCACTTTGGCTCTGGGTTTGTTACTTGCAAAACGAACCTTCTTCTGCCCACGAGATTCTGTGAACCGGATTTTGTCTTTCACCAAAACTGGATCCACTCCTTTCGATGACATATCGACCATATACAACGAACCCATTTTCTTGCCACGAGCAATCACGAGATTCCCTTTGACTACTTTCCACTGCCCATTCCCGAACTTAACATCGTGCCCCTGGTCATCCAACTGCCCAACTGAAATCAAACGTTTCTTCAAACTTGGAATAACCCTCACGTCTTTCAAAGTCCAAGAAGTACCGGCTGAAGTTATCAAATCAACGTCTCCCATACCCGTAACCTCTAAAATATCATCATTCGCTAGTCGAACCTTTCCAAAATCCCCAAATTTAAGATTCTTCATCGTTTCACTACAGTGAGTGGCATGAAACGATGCACCAGAATCCATCACCCAAGCATCAACGCTACTCTCAACACTACAAACCAAAGCCTCATCACTACTGACCCCGTCATCTGTGTCGTCTTCTGTAACGTTCACCTCTTTCTTACCATTCGGACACTGATTCCTGAAGTGTCCTTTCTCTTTACAACCCCAACATTCAATATCCTTACGAGTCTTATACTGACTCCTCTTCCTGCTCCCACTGCCTCACTGTTTTCCCCTACCTCTACCTTCTGTGACTAGCATATTGCCTGATGATTCACCTGAACTTCTGCGTCTTGAATCTTCTCCCAGAATCAGATCTCGAATCCCATCGAAAGTAATATTTGTAGACGAACTACAAACTGCAGTCACTGTTTGCGACCAACTGTCGGGCAAAGAGGATAATAACAAGAGGCCTTGAACTTCATCATCAAACTTAATGTCAACTGACACTAAGCGGGACAAGATCGAATTAAGATTATTGATATGAGTTGTAATTGACCCACCCTCTTTCATTCGAGTTGTCACTAGCTCTCTGATAAGATAGACCTTATTCGCTGCCGAAGGCTTCTCATACATGTTGGATAGTGCGTCCATCATACCACGGGCTGTGGTTTCTTTCATGACGTTAAACGCCACATCTTCCGACAACGACAATGTAATACAAGCCCTAGCTTTCTTGTCTAACTTCTTCCAATCTGCTTCTGACAACTTTTCTGGTTTTTCATCCTCGTACACTACATCCAAGTCTTTCTGACAAAGTAGTGCCTCAATCTGCATCTTCCACCAACCGAACTTCTGTCCGTCAAACTTCTGTATCGAAACCTTTCCGTCTTCTGCCATAACAATGACTAAAACGAAAAACTGGATAAAAACAGAGACAGACACAACAATGGCACGAGCCTGAACTTAACAACTGTTCTACTAAACTCTGTTAAAAAGTCAATCTATTTATACGCAGCGGAATATCGAACTGAAAATCAGAAACCGAAACTTTAAACTGAAACGATAAACCTGACAAACGCGGTTGGCACTGGTTCTCCGTTTCTTTAACGCTTCTTCTGACTTGACAACGATTATTCAACTAAAATAGGATCTTGATTAATGCATTCCTGGCTCGTACTTTGCAAAATATGATCTCGTCCCAACCCAAATATTTTCAAGCTAAGCTGCTCAAGACTTGGCCCATACAAATTAAACTAAATTGTTGGGCCTAGTGCCTAAATTCGTGACCCAAAGAAAATATAATTTGTTTTTCTTTCTTTTTTTTTCTATGCCACAAAATAAACCAAATGGGCCTCCTGCCCAATTACTTCAATACGTGATCTCAAAAAAAAAATAAACAATTTTAGGTCTCCAACAAAGTAGGAAACTACTTACTGTACAAGGTCATCTTCTGCAACGGTGCATACGATGGTGATGACAAAGTTAATTGCTTTCAAACAGAACCAAACTACAACGAGCGCGCGACAACGGCTGCTGTGGCGGCGAGAGTCAGACGATAGTGGCGAAACAACGGCAGCGGAACCCTAGCGCAGTAGGGTGGCGGCAGCGGAAGGTTTGGCGGCGACTCGGCTGGTTCCCGTGTTCTTCGTGTGATTCGAACCTAAGCTCTAGATACCACTTGTTAGGATTAAACGCACACACGAAACTGAACACACACACGAAAGCAGTAAACGAACACGAGGATTTAACGTGGTTCGGTCTAAACTGACCTACGTCCACGGGTGGCAACTAGGTATATCTTTATTGAGTGACAAATATTACAAGTACATAATGTTGTTTATATAGAGACTGAACTAGGGTTAGTAAATTATTATGCAAGAAATCTAAACCGGGCCGGGCTTGGGCCCGACCGCCCACACCCGTCTCCTCTTTTGACTTCATATAATAAACCGGGCCAACAAGGCCTACGAACCCAACAGTTTGTGCTATCCACTCATCCCATCCACCACTATCCATAAACTTCAAAAGCGTTCATCACCTTGTGTCTTTCTTGGTTGCCCTAACACCCATTGTGGCTATAAATGCTATGATATGATCACTGGTCAAATTACTTTATCCCGACACGTAATATTTGACGAGACTATTTTCCCGTTTCATAATCGCCACATTACTCCTCCCAAGTATGATGTTTTTACATCAGATCTTCACCCATCTATATGGTATTCCTCACATCCAACTGACTCACATCCCTCCTCTACACAATCGTCCCTTCCCTCATCTCCCCCACCGCAAACCCCATCTCCAAATTCTAGCAGCTCCTCTCCTCAACCTGCTCCTACCACCACTACCCTACAACCACCAAATACATCATCCACCACATACACTATCACTTACTCCAGACGCTCGAAACCTGCTGTCCCTACCCAACCTACTGCTCCGGAACCTCCTGTCCCTACCCAACCTACGGTTCCAGCCCCCCTCTCAATCCTCCTCCATCCCGTACAATTACTACTCGTAGTATGTCGGGCATCTCCAAACTTAGACAACCGTTCTTTAATCTCCACACTTCTACCATTTCCCCTCTACCACGCAACCCCACAGCAGCCTTGGCTGACCCGGATTGGAAGAGTGCCATGCTTGATGAGTTTCGTGCCCTTATCGATAATAACACATGGGGTTTGGTACCACGGAATCCAAACATGAATATTGTGAGAAGTATGTGGATTTTTCGCCACAAGACATGCTCAGATGGCTCTTTAGAAAGGTATAACGCCCGTTTAGTATGTGACGGGAGATCTCAACAGGTCGGGGTGGATTGTGGAGAAACATTTAGTCCTGTGGTGAAACCGGCCACCATCCGGACCGTTCTAAGCATTGCGGTTTCAAAATCATGGCCTATTCATCAATTGGATGTAAAGAATGCGTTTCTTCATGGGAAACTTAATGAAACCGTGTACATGCATTAACCCATGGGATTCCGGGATGCACGTTATCCTGACCATGTGTGCTTATTGAAGAAATCCCTTTACAGCCTAAAGCAAGCGCCAAGGGCGTGGTATCAACGCTTTGCCGAGTATGCTTATTGTATGGGATTTCAGCAAAGTCGTTGTGACAACTCTCTTTTCGTCTATCACCATGGTTGTGACATGGCTTATATTTTGCTATACGTGGATGACATTCTGCTCGTTACTTCTTCAGATGTACTTCGCCAACGGTTTATGAACCTTTTGGCAAACGAATTTGCCATGAAAGATCTAGGCCCAATCAGTTACTTTCTCGGGGTGGCGGTTACTAAACATCCTAACCAGTCTTTATTTTTAAACTAGCAAAAGTACGCCACTGAGATTCTCTATCGTGCAGGTATGACCACTTGTAAACCCGCAGTCACCCCGGTCGACACAAACCAGAAAATGAGCTCCACAGATGGCACTCCACTTGAAACTGCAACTGAATATCGCCAACTGTGTGGAGCACTACAGTATCTCACTTTCACCAGACCTGATATTAGTTATGCGGTTCAACAAGTCTACATGCATATGCATGCTCCACGATCGACACACATGAATGCCCTTAGACGCATTTTGCGCTATATTCAAGGGACTTTAAATTATGGGCTAACCATTAATCGGTCAGATACTTTTTCCCTCGTTTCCTACACTGATGTTGATTGGGCAGGCTGCCCGGATACTCGGAGGTCGACCTCGGGTTATTGCATTTACATGGGGGACAATCTTTTTTTATGGTCCTCCAAAAGACAGCCTACACTTTCACGATCTAGTGCTGAAGCGGAATACAGAGGTGTCGCAAATGTTGTCTCTGAAACGTGTTGGGTGTGCAATTTACTAGGTGAACTTCATCATCTTCCATCAAAAGCAACACTTGTTTATTGCGACAATGTGAGTGCGGTCTATTTATCCACAAATCCGGTTCAACATCAACGAACGAAGCACATCGAAATCGACATACATTTCGTTCGCGAAAAGGTAGCTTGTGGCCAAGTCCGGGTCCTCCACGTTCCCTCTCGTTTTCAGATCGCTGACATTTTCACAAATGGTCTTCCACAAGTTCTTTTTGAAGACTTCAGATCCAGTCTCAACATTCGGCCTCCTCCCGTTTCGACTGCGGGGTTGTATTAGTGATATATGGTATTATTATATAAAGATTTGGTAGTCAATGTTGAATATTTGCCAAATATAGATTAGGCCCTTTGTACTCTATATATTCTGATACATTTGTGAATGAAAGGCATCGAACATTATTCACCATATTAACACTAATTACGGTATCCTACATATATATGTGAATTTAATGGATATGAATTATTTCAGGGTATATACTATCTTATTCATGGTGCGATTTATCTATTAGTTAACCAACATATTTTGTATATGTATAGATAAAAGATTAACCATTAAGTTTGAAATATATTATTTTGATATGATTAATATTTGGTTGTTTGGAACGGTGTGCTATTTTATGTAAGTTTTAGATCGATTAGTTTGGTAAACTTTATACTTTATTTTTTCTCTATGAATTCAAAATATTTAATATGCACTTCTCAAGATACAAGGGTCTAGTTTATGAAAACTGCAGTATAGCACTTGTTTGTTTATGTTTATGTGTGACCAATTGTGTTATTGTTGTTTCTAATGGAATGCGTTTACATTCAGATGAAAAATTTGCTGTTCCAGAATTGTCTGAACAGAATCCCGTGAACTCGCCACATGCCCCGACAGATGTAAAAGAGTCTTTACAGTCTGGTACGGATTCAGAAAGTGATGCAACTGAAGAAGAAGTAAATACCTCAAATGAAGCCACTGAATTATGGAAGACTTTTGCTGACTCACTCATTTTAGTTTCTTGTGCCGATGCAATACTTTTGTTTTCAGCCAAGTCACTAATTCAGGTTCCTACTTGGTTTTTATGTTATCTTACTTTTATCATTTTGTTACAGCATTTTTTAAAATATAATGCTTTAGGGGCGGCCAAACTTCATGAGAAAAATCAATTTGAAACAATGTTGCTGGGCTACAATATTCAAGAAAAATGAAGTGGAGTATGGAGTGATTTTAGTATATTCTAATGGAGTTGTTGAGATCAGGTGAAGTATTTATTTATTTGTTTTTTTAGTAAGTTTGTGTCAACATGTGTGGGGCGATTAATGAACTTGTTATATTCATGCAGGTCCTTGCCAGATCTTAATGTGCTGGCAGAAACTTCCATAATGTCTATTCTCAGATGGAATTTCAAGACCAATATGGAGAAGACAATGAGTTGTTTTGGTAATACAAATATAACCATGGTTAGATTCTTTCTCACTTATAGAATCTTGTTATTATACTATGATTTGTTTAATTCAAATTATCTTCAAATTGTTTTTTATTTATCAACTTTATATTTTAATTTTCTGTTAGGTCTATGGATGTGAATTTGCTGTTCTCTCACTTTTCACCTCTGAAAATGACTTCAGGTCTATTTCTCTCTCTCACGCACACACACACACACATAAGGGTGTGAATTTCATGACATGAAAACATGACAGAACCTCAACACGAAATTCGTGGGTTTGGGTTTTAGTCTAAACAGGTTTGGCTCGGCATCATGCCGAACTGCAAACAAGTTTTTTAAGTAAACGGAGTGTGCTCGTGTCAAACCTGAGGGGTTCGTGTAAAATTGTCGAGTTCGTGCAACATTTTTGTTTACATGTCGGGTATGGCTCGACAGCCCACATATACGACCCGATTAGCACCCTACAAACGCGCACGTGCACACACACATTCTGATTTATGACTTTTGGAATCGTTTAGGATCCCAGAGGCTTTACCTCGCCTTCATGATAAAGTTGTCGCAGAAGCTGCAGAGGCTGCTCTTAAGTTCTCTCTTAGCCAGAAGCAACAGGTTGCTCTATGTTCTAGAACCTTCCCTTGATAGTTTCTACCACTACTCTTAGTTTGCTTTGACTTTTCTTTTTGCAGGCTGCACCAACAGGATTAATTGGTGGTATCATCAAGGGTATAAGAAAAAAGGAAAATGAAAATACATATATTGAAGAAACCCGAGACGTTCTTGTTCCTAAGCTAGCTGCCTTGTTTTCGAGGTCCCCGTTTTCAATTTCCGATTTAGATTTGGACTTGGGAGACGAAGTTGATGCACCGATCAAATTAGGTTCTAATTCTGGCTTTCTCACCTTTTTCTCCTCCTAGAGGTGGCAATTCAACCAGTTTACTTATGAACCGGTCAATATGGGCTATATGTTTTAGTGAAAGATCATGCGTAAATTCATAAATTTTAACCAAGGAAAGTGGTCAAATCTAAAGTGATATATAAGGCATACAACCTCCTAAGTAACCTTTTCTGCAAATGGACAAAGAAATGTTTCAGTCCAACTCAATTGAATGCAGTCCATTTTAACCCGCTACCTCAACATAGGGATGCAAATGAGCCGAGCCAAGACCAAACTCGCCTAAGCTTGAACTGGTTTCTTTCGAGTTCTATTTCTAAAGCTTGAGCTCGGCTTGGGCTCCGGCTCGTTTTTTTATAATTAACTAATTTACATGTATTTATACTTATTTATATATTTATTATAGATCTTATATCCCATTTAGTCTCCCGAGCTTACTCGAGCTCGATAATTGAAGCTCAGGCTCGTGAATTAAAAGAGCTTATTTTTAAGCTCAAGTTCGGGCTTGAGCTCGTTTAAGCTTGGCTCAGTTCGAGGTTTTAGCGAGCCGATCTCGAGTAGCTCACAAGCGGACGGCTTGTTTACATCCCTACCTAAACGTGGTCTGTTTTGACCTGTTAACCAACCACCATGTAGTTCCCTCTGTCTATTCAACTTTTGACTATTTTAACTTTATGATCAGTTGTAGAAAAAATTGAGGTGGAACCTCTTTCTCCTGAGCCACCATCCCCGACTCAGACAAAGGCAAAGACAGAAAAAAGTATACTACACTTTCTAAAACTTTATGCATAAAATATTTTTGTGTTTGGGCATACACTAACCAGTTTTATTGTGACATGTAGACAAACAGATGGAGAGGGAGAAATTACTTGAAGGTGGCTCAGAACCAAAAGCTAGGACAGCTGATGAAGTCAAGGCGAAATATCGAAAGGCGGGGACCGGGGTAATTCATAAAAGAAAATATTTTTTTATTGTGTGTGTTTAAGAATCATTTTATCATTTAACCCTTTTGAATTTGTTATCATCATCTAGGATACGGCTGCTGTAGCTCTAGAAGCAAAAGACAAGCTTCTCGAGCGCCAAATGAAACTTGAGGTAAACCCCCCCCCCCCTCTTTTCATTTTCTTTATACAGTTTTAGGGGTGTCCACGATCCAGTTTTGTTGAAAGATTCTGGCTGAACCTAACTATGGTATCAGGAAATGACAAAACCAAACTAGGGCTGGTTTTAGCGGTTTGATCCATTTTTTTTTCAAAAAGTGTAGTTTGTATTAAGGTTGCAAAAACGATAAGATACTACATGTTTGATAATTTCATATTCCTAAAATGAAAAGAAGTTAAATAACAAATTCTAAACGTCCGGTTCGGTATGCATGGCTGATTCCAAGTTACTGATAGCCTGTAAGAGCATTAAACTGCCAAAACCGAACTGTGAACCGAGCCATATACATTTTAAACCGATCGACTTGCTTTGGTTTGAGCTGTTTGATTGGTTTCCACATGATTGTCATGATTATTAGGGTTTTCTGTGCTATAATAAAGCTAAGCATTACTAGTCCCCACTTTTAGCTATAATCATATAATGATTAATATCCTGATAGTGACCACCATTACTTTATAATTTCTTAACCTCTCTTGATTTCATACAGCACCATGTGTTAACATATCTTAATCTCCTGATATTGACACATGATAAAAATGTGACAGAAACTAAAAGAGAACTCGGAAGAACTAGCAAGCGGGTCCGAGAACTTGGCATCACTGGCCGGCGAGCTTGTAAAACAAATGGAGAATCGAAAGTGGTGGCAAATATGATAAAGTGCGGCTCCATATAGAAGGGCAATCTGGTGGTCCATAATCATTCTTTAACCTAATAATATGTTTGTAAACCTCATTAAGCACATTGATATCGTGAACGCTTGTGTGCTTGTTCTTTCTGTTTATAGAAAGTTTGGTTGATTCGTTTACCTTATTTTGTCTTTCGATTTGACAAATAGAGTTGGATGTGTGCCAATGTTAATTTGTTAGATAACGTCGATCGTGTGTCATATCAAACAATCAAACATCATTTAGGGTATGTTTGGTATGACGTAATGGAATGGATGAGGGATGGAATGGACAAAGTATTGAAATGGATCATTACTATTTCATTGTCATGTTTGGTTACCATATAAGAATGGAATGATCATCCCTTTACTACTGCTGCTAGCTGCTGTTGCTGCTGCTGCTACTACTACAGCTCCTATTACTACTACTACTAGTAATAATAATAAATAATATTAATAATATGAATATTCGTATTTATTTTTAAGACATGCATGCTTCAACGAGAGCACTAAAGCGAATGAAAATAATCATAGTAATGTTGAATCATGCAAGTGTGTCATGAAGCGTTGACTCATCAAATAATTATAATAATATTGATAATACGATAATAATAATAATAATAATATAAAATTAATAACAATAATATAATAATCTAATAATGTAATAACAATTAAATATAATAATAATTCTAATATAATAATCATAATATTTTATTATTATTATTGGTGGTGGTGTTGATTCCATTCCTTGAAGGAACGAAAAAAAAAGCATCTACTCCTTAAAGAATGAAATCCTATATTTGAAAGGAATTTCATTCATTATGGAATAGTTCATTTCATTACTACATGACAACCAAACATAACTTTTTTCATTTCTTTGGAATGACCTATTCCATTCCGCCTCTCATTCCCTCATAACAAACGCTACCTTAATGTGACCCAACCTTGAAGTTTTAAGAGTTTCGAACGTCTTTGCCAAATTATTGATCTTAAAAATAAATACATTTAACTTTTTAAAGTTTTGATTTGGGGTGCAAACGAGCCGAGCCGAGCTTGGCTTGTTTAACTTACACGGAGCGGAGCTGAGCTAGGCTCGTTCCGAGCTCTATTTTCAAAGCTTTTTTAAAGCTCGAGCTTGGTTCGTAAGTAGATTTTCAAGCTTGAGCTCGGCTCGGGCTTGACTCATTCACTTTTATTAATTATTTTCTTATATATTTCTAATTTTTTTTATATATTTCTTTCATTTATTATTTTATGTATAAAATAATATATATTATTTAGTTATTTTTGTTTCTTCTTATAACATTATATATATATATATATATATATATAAATTAATAATAATTATTAAATATATATTTTAAAAAAATATATAAATGACGGGCTCGTTTAGGCTCATGAGCTGGCTCGGGCTCGTTTATTAAACAAGCTTATTTTTAGGCTCGAGCTCGGTCTCGGGCTCAACTATGCTCGGCTTGAGTGAGCTTTTTAACGAGCCGATCTCGAATAACTCGCGAACGCTCTGCTTGTTTGTACCCTTAGTTTTGATCCAGTATGTCATCAAAGCTTACGAGTGAAACTGTCAAAAAGCAATGGTTTCGTATTATATATGCACGTGCATGGGATTGATACGGAATCATATTATGTAGATAATATATAAAAAGCATAAGCACTTCCTTGTTAATAGCGTTTACTGTTTAGTTAGTCATTCTCTAATTAATTAATTATTAAAATTAACAAAAAGGATAAAACTAGAAAATAATCTATTTCTCATCTCACTGCTCTTTCTCTAGTTCAGTCTGGGTATAAGCTCAGTACCCTACTCGTATCGACCGGTAGTGATCATGAATTCCTCAATCTTGATTTTCTTAAAAACCTTGTAACGGAGGCAAAAATTCGGTAAATAACGGTATGGATCATGAATTTTCTGATTCCGATTTTCCAAAAAACTTAGCATCGGAGACCAAAATTTGGTAAATAACTGTACCGATCCTGAATTTCTTAAAAACTTGGTATCGATATCGGTATCAAAATACTTGTTTTTTTTATATATTGATAAGGCACATGTGTATGTATCCGGGTATATGTAGATGTGAATGTAGTCTATATGCACATGGTCAAGTAGATAAAATATTTTTCCTGAAATTTTTATAATACATCTCAAATGTATATGATCAATTTATATAATAATTTTAATTATTAGAGCACTCTATACACGACTATTCACGTATACATAAGTTTAGAGAGATTCTCAAACTGTATCGATTTTAAAAGTAACCTTTTTAGCTTTATTGAACATGGGTTAACTAAACGTACCTCATATATGCTAAATACACTTCTATAGAGTAAAGTAGAGAGACAATGTGACTAAATTGGTAGGAGATGGGTTATGCTCAGTAAAATGATACGCATAGCATGATCTATTGAACAAGACATGTTTGGTCGGGGATTTTAGAGAGTATTAAAATTATAGAAGAATGACTAGTTGCGTGTAATAAGTTATAATTCTCCTATAATAGGTAATGAATCATTCGTGCAAAACTTTCTTATATATCGTATTGGGTCATTACTCTATCATACAACTTATCATATCTTTAATTATCTTTTTAGTTGTCAACATCATTAAATGTTCCATGAACAGGTTATCAAATTAGTCCTACCACTTTGACGTTCGATTAAACCCACAAACTTAGCAACTTCATAAATAAATAATTTGAAAATAGAAAAAATGTAAACTAATTAATTTATCTATCTATCTATCTATCTATCTATCTAGATGTCTACCAAAAATATCATATGTGTCACTCTCTGGTTGCTCCATACCCCTCTCAATCCACCAAATTGCTTGATTTGTGATTTGAGGTTTCTCATGCGTTTGACCCGAATTCGCGGGTATGGGCCTTATCAAGTTTTTTTACTAAAGAACTTGTAACCACTGAACTCTTGAGTATGTTAATTAGTGTTGGATAATATGTAACAAAGAATATTCAATGGAACTGGTGTAATCAGTAACTCAATCGAACGAAAAACATTTTTTTTACCAGAGAATAAAAGTTATTATAATAATCTAGATTAACATCTCATCTTTAAAATAAAGGCTATCCGACACATAATTAAGGAACCACAATATCTAATTTGACAAAAAAAAAAAGATAAAAGTCGATCAAGAACGATAACCTAAACTCCGTAAATCGTAGACGCATACAACTCCTTCACTTAAAAAAGTAGATTTTCATCAACCAAAAGCCCCTTTTATGCAAAATTGAAGACTAATCTTCACCAACAGAGAGATGATTTGTAAGAATCGCTTGATAATTTGTGAAGATTGAGTAGCTTAGTGATTAATTTGGAAAATATGAGAACTTGATAAAGGTAAGCGTGATGGAATACTGATTGACCTAATAATTAGTTTCAACGTTTCTTCACACATAGAAATTTACATTCGTACCCATTTTATTAAAAACTCATTAAATCCCTGAACCTATTAATTACAAAAATCCCACAAGGAATGTTGGCCATCGATCAATCTAATCAAGGGTTGCAAATCATTTCTCGTACTTCTCGCAATAAAATGACTTCTCTCCTGAACTATCCCATATATATATATATATATATATATAATACTTGGTCCAGTTAGACGTCGCCAAATGAACAATCATAGTCCACCGTTGCCAAACTCTTCTTTTATTATATATATAAATACAATAATTAGTTATAAGTGAAATTTATGTTAACAAATTATAACATAGGTACAAAGCTAAAATGATTGGACTAGGGTTGTTCACGAGCCGAGCTGAACCGAGCGAAGGATTGCTCGTTGGTTGGCTGTTTACAACTGAACCAAACCGAGCGGCTGGAATTTGAACCGAGCGAAAAATGAAACAAGCCAAATCGAATCGAGCATTTTTCGATCGAACATCGTGCGATTCGAGTATTTTTGTTTCCTTTTCTCCTTAAAATTTTCAATAAGAAACAAGTTTAAAAGATGTAAATAATATATTTTGTAAACAAATCAATGTTGTAAAAGTAGGTCTCCAAGGCCGAGTACTCGCTACAAAGTATGGTGCCGAGGAGAGTTTCTTCAACTCCGCCTAATTACTGAGAATCGATCAAATGTGGTCAAACTCAGCCAGAATCACATCTAGTCGGTAAACTTGGACCGATGTTGACTTAAAAAAAAAAGAAAACATAATTCATAGTTCTATAATATATAAAAGGAAAATTGGTTTTAAATAATCCTAATTATACCCTATTGGCAAATAACAGTCTCAACTTAACACTTGGCTGATGGTGATCCCAACTAAAAATGTATTTGTTTATAACGGTCTCCGACTAACGGATGGTTAACTCCTCTCTCCCCCCTCCTCCTATAGAACCGTCACTGCCACCATTCTCAAACCTGTAATTTCTTTATCAAAATCATCTTCCATGGCCTTCTAATTATCCACACTAAAGTTATCCCCAAAATCGAGCACACCAGAATCGTCCCTAGAACGAGTCATCTGCTTCCGTTAACCCTAAACACGTCGGTAATAAAGTTTCAAACCCAGAGGATCTGATTTTCGATCCATATCATAAACCAGTTCTATCTACGATTGAACGATGAGCACTATGCTCGTAATCTCTTGAACCTGAAATTGATCCCTAAGAAGATCGACGACACAACGGTGATGAGTTGAATTGAAATTGACTATGAATTTGGTTAGCTGTAGATACGCGATGCCCATCTGTTGTTGAACCATATGTGGGTTCAATGGAGTGGGTAAATAAATGTTAGCATTCGGGGTTGAAAGGTTTCAACCGTCATGGTTGGGTCAAATGCAGATTAGGGCTTTCGGTGGTGGCTTGTAGGAGAAGGTGATGGCGTCTCGCCGGATAAGGAAGTGGTGGCGGTATTGGACCGAGAAAAAAAGGGAGATGGGTGGGAGTTGTTGTGCTGCAAGAGATGATCGGTTGTGGTGGAGGTGGGTGGTGGCCGGCAATAATGATGACTATGGTGGAGGTAGGTGGCAGCCTTGTTGCCACGCAAGCTATCACATAAGGAATTTTGGACAACTAGGCATGCCATGTAAGCATCAGACTAACGGAGTTAACTGTCGGTTAGTCGCGGACTATTATAAACAAATACACCTTTAGTTGGGACCACCACCAGCCAAGTGTTAAGTTGGTACCGTTATTTGCCAATAGTATATAGTTGGGATTATTTAAAACCAATTTTCTCATATAAAAAAATATCACTTCTTTGGGTTAATTTTTGCAAAATTTAGAATAATTTTGTATTAAAAAATATATATTCTCTTATTTATATCGATATTCACTTATTTTGTTACAAATATTAGCATACTTATAATATTTTGACATATATTTAATATTCAAAAATTAATTTTTTTTATATTCATAATTTTCGAGTACTCCCCGAGTACTCCGATTACACCCAACTCCCTAGTCGGCCTAGGGTCCGCCTAGCGACTTTTGCAACCTTGAAACAAATTAGTAGTTTTTAGACAAACGCAAAATAGGTTGTAAATTTTTAAGAGAAAAAAGTTTCAAGTGAGATATAATGAACATGTAAACACATTTTTAGTATTATGAAAACTTGAATCAAACTAATAAAACTATAAAATTGACAGAATAGGAAAAATTTAAAAAAAGTTTAAAAGATTGTATACTTATATTTTATGTATGTTGTCTATATATTTATATATTTGTTCATATATAATTAAATATAAAATAAATTAAAAATATTCGAACCGAACCGAACCGAGCAGACCTTTGCTCGTTGCTTGGCTCGTTTACAAACCGAATCGAGCAGAGCGGCTCGTTTACAATTGAGCAACAAAATAAGCGAGCATTTTCCGAGTAGTTTCCAAACGAGCGACGAGCCAGTTCGAGCGAAGAACGGTTTGAACGGCCCTAGATGGGACTTACCTTTATAATTTCAAGCCAAACCACGTTGCTTAATGATTAGTACTTTTCGTGTCTTTCTTTCATTTATAAGTTATAAAGTAATTTGTACAAAATTTTTATACTTCCCTTATAATAGGTAATAAATCATTATTCCCCTCTAAAACACATAGGACCTATGGAAACATGTTGAACTCGGTCTGACCCCATCCCCACACTGATTCGTTGGTTAACCAACGAAACAATAAAGCCGGCTGGTTAACCAACATCAATCCATAACATCAAAACCCTCAAGGTTTTTGTGACATGGTTAGACTGGTTGATCCGATCTAGATTTGATTACCTCTTGTCTTCGATCAACTCCATTTTGTCGGTTATTTGTTTTCCAATGAGCAAGGAATCAAAATATGATATGTAAATATGATACAACAAAGTTTTCATTGTTTATATAATGTAATCAACCATACATTCATCCACGGACACACACAACACCATACATTCATTTTCATACATTATTTTTTTTTCCCGTTATGTATCCTACATTCAAGTGACATCGATTAAACAAATATATTCAAAGAATAACATGTAAAAGAAAATTCTGGATACGTAACTACATTGATATGTGCTATTGCTCTATAAATGTACACTCAGTCATTACCATGGATCCCACAGACAATAAATAAAAATGTTGGTTTTCTTTATTAATATCTATAAAAAGAATGGACGGTGATAGCGACGGATGGCAATAGATCGATAAAACTCATTCAAAGCAAAAATCACTTTCGAATTTTTTGGACCTCAATATTTTTAATTGACTTTGTAACTTGTTCTGTTACTAAGAATGTTTGGTTAAGGCCTTAGAGGGCATGAGCATGAGGCCTGAGGGAATCGGTATGATTCCTAATATTAGCGTTTTGTTAATTCACATGTATAAGCAATGTTTTTATAACCGGACTGGTTATTGAATCGACCACTTTATTAGTTCATTTTGTTGGGTCGTATAAAACAGAGCTCAGGAAGTGCTTGATGTTATAATTAAATTTAACATGTGATTATATACTGAAATATTACAAAGATAGAAATATTTTTTAAACTAGATTTCTTTGAATAAAGAAGAAAGTTTTCAAAATATAACATATTAAATGCATTTGAAACGTATTTAGTATGTATATCTAGAACTAGGATACACAGTTTTGGGCCCCACATGTTCGGCATGTCTGGTTTTTGAAACTAAGCGTTTAAGGAAAAAACCCAAATAATCTCTATCTCTATATGCGTAAATGATCTTCTAAAAAACACATGCGCACATGCAGTTTAGAGTGTTGGAAATTATAATATAATAAATAGAAATTAATTTTATGAAACCATTATTATTAGACTTTTTATGTGATAGAAACTTTTAAGTAGAGTTACTTAATGAACTTGATTAGTTTTATTAGAGTTTATGACTCTAATTAAGAGAGATTCTTCACCATCCATGACTCTTGTATATATGGTAGGCTATGAGCTACATTTGAGAGAGTTAGAAAAATTGCAAGGTAGAAAATTCAAGGAAAAATGCATGCATGCATGAAGAGTTATGGGTGAAAAGCTTTGAAGATTATATGTTGGGAACCCATAGAGATGAGTTTATCTACTTGATTTCTCTACCTTTTTTATTCTATTTTTTTCCAAAAGTTTTAACACTACAATTACCCGATGTAACCTCGGGCGTGTGGATATCTCTGACAATACCAACTGCTTCGACTGTTGTACCCTGGTAGACAGTTTTTGTGTTAAAAAACAAACAACACCTAAGACTCTTTGCTTGTTTTCTTTTTTAACTGGCCGGTTACTAGTCATACAATGGACATGACTGAGAGTTAAACCAGATTTTTCAATTTTTTTAATTTTTCATTAAAAGACTTATTTTATGATCATTTAGTACTCAAGACTTCATATTTTTATTTATTTAAGTTTTAACATATAGTTTAAACTACATATTTACACCAAAAAGATAAAAAGTATTTTCATGTTTTGTTAATTTGTTTTGTATTTTATACACACTTCTATATGCACATACTTTTATTTTTATTAATTATTTGTGACGTAAGACGGTTTTTAAATCTGATCTAACCAGTTGACCGATAAGACGATCGATTCACCATCCTGTTCTGTTATGTAAACACTGTTCTCGAGACAAAGAGAAAGATAATAGCTGCTACTATTTTTTTTTCTCAAGTAAGAACAGTTAGATAATAATTATTTGATACAATCTTGTGTTTTAACTTTATTTCAAGTTCTTGTTCAGTAAATAGGAAGTTAAACAATATTATATAAAAAAAATTAGGGAAAATTTCTAAAATAAGCATTTATGAAAATAAATTTCTAGTTTTAGATATCATTTGCAAAAAATTACAGAAATAGGTATTATAAACTAATCGTGACGAGTAGTTTGTAGAACCAATTAAAAGTTTCCGTGTGTCCTTAAACTAACCGTAACGAGCACGTTCACTAATCATTTACTTGTCACGACTAAATAAGTTTCATGTCTCATAATCAACGCCTACGAGTAATTCATAAGTCCTTTAGTCGCGACGACTAGTTTACCCGGTTTGCATTCCCTACACGAGTAGTTTATTAGTTTCATGTCTCGTATTCTACTCGTCACGACTAAAAGACTTATGAATTACTCGTGGGCATTGATTACGAGACATGAAACTTATTTAGTCGTGACGTGTAATTGATTAGTGAACGTGCTTGTTATGGTTAGTTTAAGGACACGTGGCAAATTCTAATTGGTTTCTACAAACTACTAGTCACGACTAGTTTATAATACCTTATTTCTAGGACTTTTTACAAATGATACATAAAAGACTAGTTTATAATACCTTATTTCTAGGACTTTTTACAAATGATACCTAAAACTAGAATTTTGTTTTCCTAAATGCTTATTTTGGTAATTTTCCCAAAAAATTATGTGGTTAGCACCTTGCAGTTGAGCATTGTATATTGGTTTGACCAGCAATGTGTTGTTTTAATTATTACTAATAATAATAATAATAGTAATTACTATTTTTGGCCCATATTTAACTATTTAGTTATGATTAACATAGTATCTCAAGTATCATTTCAATATTCTCAGACCGTCTCAGAAGAATAACATAATTTATTTATGTTTGGGATCGTATGTTTTCAACACCAAAATGATATGTTAACATTGAAGAGTAGGGTTCATAATTGCATTGGTTAAGTGGATGATTTGAGTGGAATTTGGACCAACAAATATGTTTATTTTTTCCTCTACTATATAAACATTTCAACAAATTGATAATAATATTATATATTGTTACTGCAATTCAGATATTATGAAATGTATTAAATAACATAAAACACATTTCATGTGTAAGTAGTGTTGATTTAATAGTAATAAGAGGTTTGGATCATATGGCCTTTTGTAGCTTAACTAAATTAGAGATATACCTATATGATGTATACCTTTTCTTTTGTTCTAATACGTACTTTATTATTATTTTTTTCACAATATTATATTCCACATGTAAAAGTTATGACACACATGATATTAATAGTTACCATATATCTAACCTAGTAAATGTCTTAAGTGCCTTTTAATAAAGTAAACAAAATATGTTAATCATTTATAAAATTAACAAAATTGACATTATTAACAAATAAATAAGTGGTTGCAATTTATATTATTATTTTTTTTTAAACGGCTAACAAACATACAATGCCTAGGTACTTCGTACAGGGTGACCTAATGACAAAAGGTCATCGCCAGCTGGCCAACCCAGCCGTACGGAACCCCTAGGTGCCTCCAAATTATCACCAATTATGGGGAAAACCCAATCGCTCGAAGGCCTATTGATGGTAAAACCTGGACTCCCTCAGGATCGAACTGGAGTCACAAAGATCTCAGCCTTTCTTTATTAAGCCACCCATATCCTCCCATAAGTGCTGTGAGTGAGAAACGCATACTTCCTACCACTACATCATATTCACTACACCAATTTATATTATTATTAGATATAAGAAATCTATACTTAATTTGAAGCAACAAAAGTGTCCAAAAAAAGAGCACACTCATTGAAACATGTTAATGGCGAACAAGGGTACTTTACTTCATATATTTCTTGAAAATGTTAATAGCACTAACCAATGTTTAGCTAAAAGCAAACGTTAGGGAACACCAACCAAATAATTGAAAGTTCATTACCAAACAATTTCTAATGTTAATATCAATCTTATCATATCCGATATAATATAAGAAATTTAGCCAAACTAATGGTTCTTTTATATAATTAAGAAGACAATGTTTTAAGGTAATATAATTTGAGCATTGCTAAGGTTTAAGGATATCCAAACTTCACTTTGGTGGTCACACAATTGAATAATTGATTTTTGAAAACGTTACTTTAGTCGGACAATGAAACAAAGATTTTTCTGAATATTTTTATATGGATTATAAAATACAAAAATTTGTATTAAAAATAGCAATTTAAATATCATAATTGGTGAGGGAAGGGGATCTCCTAGTGTTGATACTCGTATACACAAGTTAGTGATCGTAAAAGCTAATGTAAAAGTGAGTTGAAATATCATTATATCAACTAGTTGATTAATGCACCTTTAAAGGGATGGCAGCCTTGTTATAGTTTTATCATGTGGCAATGATGTTTATTTTATATGGAGCTCACTTGTCCAAAGACATATCAAAATCTCCAATAGTAGCAAGATTTCTAAATGACATCTTTGCAAATGTTGGAGTCATCGCTATCGTCAAATGTACAAAATGTCCTTCGAAGTTTTTTGGAAGCTTTAAAGGACGAAACACTATGTTCCCTTCTTTCATAAGGTATGAACATCTTTTTTGTTTTAAGCAACCTACTAAACATGAAGTAGTAAACACAAGCCTCTCACTCAGTTATGAAAAAAATCAATCTCTTATCAAATAAGGTCGTTTTGCTCTTGCTTAAAGCTACTATGTAGCAACATGATACAAACCAATAGGCTTGGGTTGGTTCAAACTAGAAAGCTACTACATGTAAGTGAATTACATCATTTCCAAGGTGGTAACTTCCACTTCAGATCCCTCATAGACACCGTTTTATAGCATGGTGCCCATTAACCAAAATACCTTGTTGACAAACATTAGTACACTGTTTGAACTTTGAAGGCCACATTTACACCAATAACCAACATTTTCTTTGCACTTTATTTTGAGGCTCCAAAAAATTTACACCCAAGTATAGCCTTTGAATAACGAGCATGTTGCTCCACTTACTAAACACTTGAAATTTAACTATTTGTACTCAATAGTTCATGTCTTGCCAAAGGATGCTCAACCAATATCTTCCTCGCCAGCTTCTCTAATCTCTGTCTCCTCCAAAGCTTCTCAAAGCAATTTGTTCTTTCGAACAACCCCATTAGTAATGACCCAACATTCCTTCTTCCATGTTGCCTCAACTTCCGCCAACATTCACACAACTTCCTTCTTGTTCTCAATTATCGACTTATTCGAATCTTTCAACCTCGCCATAAGCTTCTTGACAAGAACAGCCTTTGACTTAACATATTCCTTGAACAGCCTTTGATTTATTTATTTATTTTATAAAAGTCTTATGAAGTTTATACACAATAACAATTTATTATTATATAATTAGCTGCCCAATTGCATGGGGATGACGGTTAATGCTTGGTTTCCTAAGGTTTCAAGTTCGAAACTTGACTCAAGAGGATTTTTCCATAGTGATGAGTTTCCTCATTGATTATGTTCTTGCGTGAGTAAGGTCAGAAGTTTCAAAATCAATATGGAAGGTTGACATACCGTCTTAAGTTGGTTGCCTGGGTATTAGGGGTGGTTCCAAACCTTATTAAAAAAAATATAAAAAGTTAGCTCGGGCCCGTCTTTATTTATTGGTTTGTTTTCTCCATAACCGGCCCCCATTTTACATCGCCATAGTAACCACTTCTAAAGACACGACTCGTCTCAAATATTTATGATTGGCTATTTTGATGTGGCCTTTTCTTTCGTTGGGGAGATCAACCATATGAAATGGTGTGGGTTGCCTTTCTAACACAAATAATAATGCATTTGGTGGTGAACTTTTGTTTTTGTTTTGGTTAAACACTTAAAACTCTTTAGACCAAAACAACAAATCATATATATATTTATCCTTTTTTTAGTAGTTAGTTCCTTTTTGGGTGTGAACCAAAGAAACAATAGTGAAAATTTGTTTTTTTTTCAATGGGTACTTTTCGTTTAAAACGGATTTAAACAATTGTGTATTTTTTTTGTTTTTATAGGAAAAACGTATAGTTTACTTGCAAACATATATACGGCTGAGTATATATGATTATTAGAATATTTCTGGAGGTATACATTATCTAGAGAGTTAGAGAACTGTATTTTGCGTCCCTATAGTTTAGATGTGGGACCAGGTTGACTCCCTCCAAAAGAATTTGAAACGGTTGACTCCGTGTGGGGTTCGGAAGGGATCAAATGCATCCCTCCATCAAGATTCTTTTATTGAGACGTTAAATCGAGGGGAAAAATGGATGTTCAACCTATATTACAACTCTCACCCTTTATTTCCTTCACCTTACCTAGGAGGTGCAATTTTCGTCCATCTGCTTCTCCCCATCACCGTTGTCATCACTAACAAGACCGTTTTCGATCTTCATCTTTGTCATCACTAACTCCACCTCATTCCCGCTCCAGCTCCATTGTAGCTCCTCTCTGTCGCCGCTCCACCCCGTTCTCGCTCCACCAGTGTCACCGCATGATGTATATAAATTTATATATCTTTTCAGCACTAAAATATCTCTAAGTATAACCTTAAAAAATAAAATGAGCTGATATAGAAAGAAAATGGAGAAAACTGTGAAAACGTACTCAACACACCCATGGTGAAGCAAGGCGTGACCGTGTTAAGAACATTCGAAGAAAAGACAAAATTCAAGAAGTCACAACATGGCCATGTTGACAAGAACAAGAGGAAAAGACAAAATAGAAGATTCTGAAGCTCAACATGGCTTTTTTGATCCTCAACACGACCATGTTGATAATACAAGATAAAAGACAAAATGTGACACTTTCAAGCTCACCACAACCGTGTTCAGAGGTCAACCCGGCCGTATGCTCTCTCCTGCTGTACCATCTGACAACGAGCATTAAATACAATAAGACAAAATGATCAACAAGACCGTGCCCAGCTCAACACGGGACGTGTTGAGTGCATAACTCAGCCTATAAATTGAATGCTCATCCACCACATTGAACACACCTTGAAGAATATTAAAACCACTTCAACCACTACCTTTCTCCATCATTAATAAGAGAATTATCCCATCCATCCACCCTTGAAAGATCAAAGAGATTAAGCTCTTGAAAGAAGTCATTAGCATCAAAGATCAGTCATCCAAATTAGTTAGATTGTTCTAATTTGATCATGTTTGTATCTATTGTTTTGATGTCTAACATTATGTTTATCATTGGCTAAACATTCATAATAACATCTTGGTTTATAATGAATCGTTTAATTGAAATTTAATAGTGTTGGTTAAACATGTGATCGGCTTATAAAAATAAAGGTTATGTTGTAATTATCACTTGATGAGGAATGTTAAAATACTCTTAAAAGATACCCTAAGTGCCGAGCTTGACGATAAGCCGGGGAACTGCCACTCTTATAAGGCATGGGATAATAAAATTTAAAAGAGACACCAAGTACCGAGCTCAATGTTAATTTGGGGAACGGCCATTCTTATAAGGTTTGGTGGAGAAAAAAACATAAATCCTAATATGAATGTGGACCAAATGAAATATTAGTAGTAATTGATTATCTTAAAATGAGAATGTTGACAATGCTGTGAAAACGGATTGTCGATATTCATCTATTAAAATCGGTCAATTACTTGTTAAGTGAGTGTGCAATATAACATATTTTAAACAACTCTTAGGTGGTTATAACATGAGTTCTATAATTTTTCAAAATGTGCAGATTAATACTTGGTAATTGTAACATTTCGGGTTTTCATTTCTTGTAATTGTAACCGTCACCCAACCCGTTTCGTACTCGGGTAATTTCATCAATAAAATCCCGCATGATTTAGTGTGTGTCTATACATACACACACACATTTATTTATTTTGATTTATCTAGAAATCAATAATAACTATCAAATATGTGCATTAATGACCCTAAACTATCAATTTATCAACATTTGTACACACCTCAAAGACCAAGGACCTTTTTGCAAAAATTTAAAAAATCAAACTTCTTCTTCTTTCCCTCCATATCTCTTGGCCGACAACCCACACCCACAACCCATTTCTTGGCCCTTAATTCTCAGGTTTAAGAAAAAATTAATATTGCCAAATCGTTTATTAACCAAATTCGAATCCCGCCGACGATTTAATTGAAGAAACTATGTAAATTGACAGCTAATTCGTCATAATCAAATCCGCGGCATGCTCCATCTTCTTAATCTATAAATACTCGTGTATAATGCAATTCAACTCGTCCACACCTTCCCCTCAATATCACGATTCAAAACCCTAACTTAATTTTACTAAACGAAGCCGTCAAGGTTAGCATTGACATCGAGCTCACCCGTGAATCGTTTTTGGCCATTAACCTTCAATTTGTTAACGTTTACGGTAATTGTTATATGCTTTTAAACCGTTTTTAATCAACAAACAAAACCCCCAAATCAACTACAACAAACAATAATCAATTAAACCATTATGATAATCTAGGGTTTATGATTAGCAACTATGAATGTATATATATTTAAATTGTTGAATGCTAAATGAGCTAGCCACCTGCCTTGATGGCAGCTGCATAAGTGTTAAAACATGAACTGGCTTGGGGGTGCGGGTTCGAACCCCCTAGGCCCGGTTTTGCTTAATTTTTTTTATTACTTTTGTTTTTTTTTCATTTTAATTATATATAATGCTAAAAGAACCCTATTTCGACAAATTCGAAGACCGGAATTATTATTCCCCCCTCATGTTGACCCTTGTTTCGTAATTTATTTTTTTTATTGTATATATATATATATATATATATATATATATATGATGCTTAATCAATCGATCTAGCTTAGAAGTTCAAATAATATTTCTCGCTAATATATGTACATGTATAGCATTTTATCAACAAATTCACGTATATGTTTTCCATCAAAACATATAATATATTACTTTGCGAATATTAAATATTGCTTATTTATTATTTATATTCATTTACTTATAAATATATATATATAGATAAATATGTTATATTTGTTACTTATTTTATTTATCAATCATAAATACCAAATAATAATATTAATACTAATAAATAATTATAGTAATAATAAAAATAAATAATAAATAATATGTATAACAATATAAACCCTAGAAGACTTCAAATCCATTTTAAATCATTTATAAACAAAAATAATGTTGTTAAAAAAACTATTAATATCCTATCAAATCTCAAAACCGTTATATGCCTTGCTAATTCTTTGCTCATTAATTAACATTATCATTAACAATTAGGTCGTTTTTGTTGACGTTTCTCGAGAAGCGCAATCGTTGTCTTCTTAACTTATATCATCATCATAAGGTAAGTAATTCACATCCCCTTTTTTACCATTTTACATTTTGGGAGCGTTACGCATTCACAAATTAAATAAGTT
This sequence comes from Bidens hawaiensis, assembly GCF_021521415.1. Classification (NCBI taxonomy): domain Eukaryota; kingdom Viridiplantae; phylum Streptophyta; class Magnoliopsida; order Asterales; family Asteraceae; genus Bidens; species Bidens hawaiensis. The sequence continues at coordinate 61,556 of NW_027505689.1, read as the reverse complement.
AGCATTTTTACTACAATTTCACTATTTACGTAGATATGCAATTGCTCGATTTGTTGATACGTGTGAATGTGACTATGTTTTTATTTTTGAGTTATGGTTGTTGGTATGATCATCCTCATCCTCATTAGTATGATCATACGCAGCCAGAGTAACTCGACCCGTTGGGATGAGAGAAATGGCCTTTTTATATTATTGTTATACTAGTTGTAGTAGTTCATGTTTATCGCAAGGAATTGTCATTTTGTATACTATTATATGCAAAAATTATGATGACTTGCTCAACTTTATGTTGACAAACCTATCTCTTTCACGCATAATGCAGGTAACTTTTCGGGATGAAGAAAGAAGTTAAAGAATAGTTTGGACCTTAGGATGCATGATGAATAATGATGGATTTTTTTATTATTTAATTGTGATGTTAATTTCGTTTAAAACAATATTGTGTTTTCTGTACTTGAATGATATATGAAATGAATAATTTAAATATTGACACGTGTAATTCAATTAGTGTCTTTTGAGCTATGATACAAATTATGTCGTGCCACGGCATGTTCCGTCGTAGCTTGGGGTGTGACAGATTGGTATCAGAGCCGAATGCTATAAGATAGGTGGTTAGACGTAACGACCTAGTAGCATGCTTAGGGTCCCTATACGTACACCCTACTTGTTTAAATTTTTGTACATAGCTTATCCTATTTAAATTGTTTATCATATACAATTGTACACAAAATCACACACTTATCCCGAGGCTATGCCTCACCCTTAAAATTATTTTCAAAACTTTAGAACAATTTTATAATTCGGAATTTCCTTAAGAAATACCACCTTTTTATTTCCCCTCTGCTTGAGGAAGATTCGTGTGATGGATATGTGGTAACTGGAAGGGGGACACACTTGTTTTGGTTTATCTTTAATTTTGCAAAGAAATTCAACTTCATTTTTTCTTTATTTTTTATTCAAATCTTGGATCCTCTCCTGCGCGATAAGATTATCCGACCTGAGGGTTAAGATTTGGATATTCTGCTTTATTTTCTTGGTGTTTCGTATAAAATCTTGGACTTTCTCGGCGCGATAATACGGGATTATCCGAATTGAGAGTTAAGATTTTATGCAACTTCAACTTATTTTATCTTGTTATTTTTGTTAAAATGGAACCTTATCTGCGTGTAGTAATACCGATCTTAAGGGAAAATTTTAACTTTCTGCTTTATTTTCTTTTCGTTATTTTTGTATGAGTCACAGCTAATCAATTAAATAAGAAAAACGTACATGTGAAATTCAATGTATAAGAGATATGAAACTATGTCTGACAGGTGGGTTCCACATAAGATTTGTGCTTAATTGAACCTTAAAATGTATCGTAAAGTTACAGACGGATCTGTCTAAAGTTTAAAGTGGACAATTATATCTGCAATCTTCTTTGGGTTACGTGCATAATAATGTCAAAATTGAAGTGTAGTCTAGGACGTTTTTAGTCAATATGATTCCCTGCTCAACTCACAAAAATATTTTCTGCTTTTCATTTACTGTGTTTAGTTCTTTACTATTTGAAAATTTTCAAAATATACAAAAAGATTTTGTATTTTTTTTTCTGCTTTAGTTTCGATTTGCCAAGCTTGCGAATTAAATCATTGAGAAATGGAAAAAGATTTAAACCCCGGAAAAAGCTTAAGTTAAATCATGCTTAACGTATTTTCAATTGGTAACAATTGATGTTTTAATGTAAAAATCCGTTTAAGTTAAGTATTACCAATCCACGGTGATCGGGTATTTTAATGTGTACAATTAAAACCTAACTTGGATTTAATTGATTATTTAATTCATTGATTAAAACCCTAATTGGTTTTAATGATTATTTAATTCCTTAAAATGAGAATTTTGTCTCATTCGCTAAGGAACATGGTGATTCGTTAAAAATTTTAATGAATGTAAAGCCATTCGTTATTTAAACATAACGAATGAGTTTCTCATTCGTTATAAAGACATTCGCTTCCGTTGTGCATAACGAATGGAAGACATTCGTTTAAAACATTTAACGAATAAGAATGGTTAATGTATTGATTGTTAAAGATTAACGAACGACTTAGTTATTCGTTAACAATTTAACGAATGAGAGAAGATTCGTTAAAGATTCAACAGTTAACGAATGAGGCCATTCGTTAGTTCAAATTTTGCTTGATTCGCGTGAAATTATTGGATATAATCCCAAGGTTAGACGAATGACGGTTTATTCGCCTAATTCATATTACATTGTCTTCTCTAAACGAAACTCTGCCAAAATTTTCTCAAAATCCATTACTTGCATATTTGCCTAATTGATTGCTATCTTTTTGTTCAGCAGGTAAATACGATGCTCATCATATGTGTTTCACGAAGATTCATCAGTGGTTTAAGTGTTAAACTGATTCATTACTTACGTGACACTTAATTGAATAGTTAAAATCGATAATGTTTATATATAAGTTTACTTTGAATCGATAATGGATAGATTCTTCCATGCATTTGGTTTTTTGAACACAAACTCAATGGTTAATCATACAGATTGTTTGAAATTTTAACAGTTTCTGATATGAACATGACGATTTTGACTATAAATAGTCAAAATTGTTTGTATTTTGACTCTCATATTAGTCAAACAGACACTCAAAACTGATTCGTTAGTTTTATAACGAATGAAGCATGATTTGTTATCTTTATAACGAATGTAGCTTGATTCGTTAAAACAGTTAACGAATGACTGTATGATTCGTTAAAGTAACGAATGGATTGTTTAAAGTCATAACAAATCAGATTGGATTCGTTAAGAGTGATTCATTAAATTTGATTCGTTACTTGTAACGAATAGGTTAACGATTAAGGATAATTCGTTAAAGATAACGAATAAACCTTTTCATGTTTAACGAATGTCCCATTCGTTTACAGTTTTTAACGAATGTGATTGTCATTTGTTAAACAGTTTGTTTATTTTCAGATATTTTACTAATGTATGTTTGTTCTAAACAGATATGTCACTGTCTTGGAATAAAAGCCACAACATATGTGCGTTTTTAGAGCCGAACTTTGAAGATATTCCTATCTTTGGGGGTATGATTAGTTTTCTCATCCGTTCAAGAATTTACAAGGCCATTTCTACCCGTACAGTTGTTTATCAGAAGATAATCCAAGTGTTTTGGAATACTGCTACGTTCAATGAAGAAGATAATCATATAGAAGCGGTTATTCAGGACAAACGGGTGGTGATTGATATTGGCGTGATCATAGACTCACTGGGATTTAATGACACAGTTGATGACAGATGTGAGTTCGATCGAGCATTGATCAGAGGATTATTTGGTCGTGTAAAGTATAATGGTGATTTGGGCAGATCTATGTACAACAAAGCAAACTTGTGTGAACAATACAAGTATTTGCTTCACGTATTGATTCATTGTCTCGGTGGACGTAAGGGTGGATTTGACGAGTGCCGGGTGATGCTTCAATCTGCGTTTGTTGCTCTTGTTCTTAATAAACCATTCAATTTCTCCGAATTGGTTTATTATCATTTGAAAGAAAACATCACCAGCAGACATAAGTTCTTAATGTATCCCAGATTTTTGCAAATGATGATAAATGATCTGGTGCCTGACTTGGAAAAAGATCAAGCAGACGTGATGAAGCTCAATCATATGAATGATGAGACGATGCGATGTTTGAGATCGTACAGAGGTCAGAGTTTGGCAGATAGACCAAAGTTTAAACGCTAGATTGGTCATCTAGCGAAGATTGATTATGTCGCGCCTCCTAATGATCGTTGGGCACATGATGATTCAGATTCAGAACGTGAAGGTGGTGACGGTCATGATGGTGGAGATGATGGTGGTGATGGTGGTCCAGGACCACAAGCCGAGTTAACTTATGAACAGAAGCGTAAGCGTAAAGGTAAAGAACCGATGACAGACAAATGGGAGAAAATCAAGAAACAACGAGTTAGAAGGGGTTCGGGTATTGAGATACCAAGTCAGCCGTTTGTGCCTTCTAATGCTGTTTCTACTCCTATTATTTCTTCTATCGCTTCTCCAGTTCAAGTTCCACAGATTCCACGATCTCCTACTCCTATTAGAATGGCAGATTTTCCTCGTTCTCCAACACCTGTGCAGATGCCTACGTCTCCAATGCCTCCAACTTTGACTTTGGCTACTACTGTGAGGCCTGATCCTCACTTTGGAGACATCTTACATACTTTATTGGCACCGATGTCTTCACCACAGCCAACGACATATGTTACTCCTACACCGTTGCCGAGGCCTGAGCACTCTTTTATGACATTCAGTCGTCCTCAGGGTCCTATGCAACCAGTGCATCCTAATTTCTATCACATAGCTCCTCATGCTCAATGGTTTCATATGATGAATCTGCTGCATTTACAACACACTCAAATGCAAGCAGATCGAGCTGCAAATGAGCTGGCACAACGAAATTTGCTGGGGCATCTTCTATCGGCTCAGCGTGATAATAAGGAACTTCGAGCCCTAGTTGCTGCTCAGGGGGAGAGGTTAGACAAACAGGAGGAGATTATTCTTCAACTAACATGCAAAGAAGATGAATTAAAGAAGTTTAAGAATAATGAAGACGATCAGGATGGTGCAGGGGGTGGGGTAGATCAGCAACCGGGCGGAAGTTCCACACTGTCGGCGGGTAATAAGACTGATGCGAGTGTTGGTGGTGGGTCAAAAGCTATTAATCTACAGATTGTTCCATATAAAGATTACACGAGAGCCAAGCCAATAGACGTTATTCAGGCTAACATGCTTCTGTTTGTAGGAATGGATGGGATTGTATACAGTATGGTGAACGCTGATGAGATCGAAGAAGGTGAATTTGTTGATCATTCGTTAACGAAAGAAAAAATTGCCTTGCTTCTGGATCTAAATGATGATGAGATTGAAGAATTGGGTAAGAATGTGGATGTGGAGATGGAAGATAGTACTGATACAGGTATTCCTCACGGGAATGTACCTGATTTTGAAGAAGTGGAAGTGGAAGATGTTACGGCTGAAGAATATCCAGAGTTTTACACAGATAATAACAATGACTCGGGTATTTCGTTCTTTACAACTGAGCATGTCAATGCAGCAGAGCATCGATTACAGGAAGAAAAAGATAAGTTAAAAGCTACAGAATCGAGCCATGTGTCCACTACAGAGAAAAAGAGGAAACGTGCTTTTGATGGTATGTTTGAGCATATGTTTGAGCATAATGTGAAAGATGATCGAGACTTTCAGATATCATGACCGAGAAGATGTGAAAGTTGAAAAAGCTCGGGAATCTGCATACCAGATGAAGAAGTACAAGCCTGCTAAAGACGTTAAAGGTGATATGGTGGCCTGGCAGTACGATTCAGATCTTAAGGTATATATCGTGAAGTGGGAGCATGGTATTTATTATTTCAGACGCCCACACGATATTTTATCTATGCTTCGATGGGATGTACGAACCTTAGCTAATCGTCCATTTGTTAATCGTGGAGACGATAAATGGGCTAGCTGGTTCTACAGGCAGTTATTGCATGAAACCCGTTTTGGTTTCAAATTCTTCCAGCCTCAGGTGCCGACACACAAATATATTAACGAAATAGATGCACGCACGAGATGGAGGAAGTTAATCTTAATAGTGAAGCCGCCGAAGACGATGAAGAGGGTTCCGATGAAGATATTCCCTCAGAGTCTATTCACTTCATTTAATTATTGGTATTATGATAATCGTACAGGTGAAGCGGTTATTGTTTATGGACAGGGTTCACGCACGAAGACGTTACGTGTATTTGATCCGATGTGGCTGGTCAATCTATCTGAGTCTGAAAACGACGCGTTATTCACAAATCAGATCAGATTCGCTAATGTAAAGGATTATGATCTTGCAATGCAGTTTCAGAGGGTTGTTCGTGTCTGCTACGCATACAAGATTCATAGTTGCGTTGATTGGACGACAAAGATGTTTCAACGCTAAAGTATGATAAAGAGCTCGAGACGAGGGGGAGTTTGTTGATACACGTTTTGTACGTCTCAGTCTTTATCAGGACATTAATGTAATTAGTTTAAAGTATAGGGATCTTAATGTAAATATGGCTAAATGGGCCATTCGCTCTAATGTAACACATTCGTCTAATCTGTAAGCTCATTCGTTAACCCAGATTAACGAATGAGATAACGAATGAGGGCTACTCGTTATATGTTAAATGTATTAATGAATGAAGAGTTCATTCGTGTGGTTTAATGTAACGAATGACACATTCGTACTGTTATGTTAACGAATGTGGTCATCCCCTATTTATATGCTGTAACTTATTCACTAATGTAAGTTTTCAAGTTTGTTTATCAATTCTCTCTCGTTACTCTGCCAATTCATTCTCTCACATCATTCGTATCAATCATAACGTATATCGACCTTAATCGTATACCTAAACATCATGTATCGTCGTAATCATAAGTTCTAGATCCTAACCAAGCTCTTTCATATATTAAATTGATGCGTATGGATATTTAGGATTGTTTGATTAATTGTTATTATTCCATAGTTGCCTTCATGGTTGCAAAAGTCGCTAGGCAGACCCTATGCGCTTGACTGGGGAGTTGGGTGTACTCGGAGTACTCGGGGAGTACTCGAAATTGGTAAATATAAAGAAAATTAATTTTTGAATATTATATAAATGTTAAATATCATAATTATACTAATATTTATAACAAAATAAGTGAATATCAATATAAATAAGAGAAATACATTTTTAAATACTAAATTATTCTAAAATTTGCTAATCGTTAACTAAAAAAAGTGATATGGTTTTATTAGTATTATAGAAATAAGAATTATATTTCACTTTTAAGTCAAAATCGACACACGTTGACCAATTAGATGTGATTTTGGCTAAGGTTGACCACATTTAGTCAACTCTTAGTAACTAGGTGGAGTTGGAGAAACTCTCCTCAGTGCCATACCTTATAGCGAGTACTCAGAGAGTACTCGGCCTTGGAAACCTACTTTTACAACATTGGTTGCCTTGATTATTGTTTGTCATTATGATAGGTTTCTATTAGGTCAATTACTTGGTGTTCTTGATTATTTTATGATTGATTTGCAATAAGATCATAGGAATAATAATTATTAATTAAATAAACCTAAGTGTGCTGCTAACCTAAATAGTTGTAAGGTGCTACGTTATTGATAGGTCTTTGTTGATCAGGATTGCTAGATTTAGTTCTTCGTAAGGAGTCCGTCTATATTTGATTGATTAATTTTGTCTATCGAGTCAATTGAATATATTATATTGCCTTTGATTTCCTTGCTGTAAGGTAGGATTTCGTATAAAGGAACTAAATTATAAATAATTAGGTTGACCGTAAGGAAACTTGATTTTTAATACTGGTGTGCGTTAAAACTTATCAGAAACCCATAGGTGTCTCTTGAGAGGGGTCCTGTTCGGGTTTTCTCTTAGGTGTCTATTTTGCGATGCCAGTCCATAACTAAATTTTCTCCCGGATTAATTTACAACTGAAATTTAGGAGATTCTCGCCTAGGTAGTTATCTCATCATCATCTGAATTAAGTCTAAATTCTAAGTTTAGGTCGTCGTTAGTTTTCTTAATTAGTTTGAAATTAGTTTATTAGTAAACCCCCCCTTAAACAAATAATAAATAAATAGTCATGTCTGTCTGTAGTTGAGTCTAATTTAGCTAGTTTACGTAATTAAAAGAGTCTCGTGGGTTCGATATCCGAACTTACTTAGTTGTACTATAGTCGACCGGTTCACTTGCGGGTTAGTAGTTTAGTTAAGTTTAAGAGTCTAGAATTTATTACTTAGTGTCTAGATTAGCGTGTTTTTATATAACTACTTTTAGCACATCGGTGCCCCGTAGTAAATTGTCTAAATCCTTCACGGTAGAGATAGCTAATGGTAGCTCTATCATTATTGACTCCATTGTCTGTAATTGCATGCTCACTCTTAATGGGCAAAAGTTCTCTATTGGCCTTATTCCAATGAAAATGGGTAGATTAAACGTCATCGTTGGTATGGATTGGCTCTATCTTACCGTGCCGAAATTCTATATTTCGAGAAACTCATTCATATCCCTACCGATGGGGGCGTGATTCTAAACGTTCCCGAAGAAAAACCCTTCTCAGAGCTAAACCTCATGTCGTGCCTTGAAGCCTAACGCTATTTACGCAAGAAGTATGCTGCTTTCTTAGCCCATATCATCACAAAGGCCCATCAAGAAAAGCAACTCTTCGGCATCCGGATTGTTCGCGACTTCCCCGAAGTCTTTCCCGATGACGTTTCCGGACTCCCTCATGAATGTCAAGTGAAGTTCCGTATCGACCTCGTGCCCGGAGCAAACGCCGTAGCCAAGGAACCGTACCGCCTTGCACCATCCGAAATTCAATTGTTCTCCAATCAAATCCAAGAACTCACGGACAAGGGTTTAATTCGCCTAAGTTCGTCTCCATGGGGCGCACCCATTTTGTTTGTCAAGAAGAAGGATGGTACTCTTCGTATGTGTATCGATTACCGTGAGCTCAATAAGCTTACTATCAAGAATCGCTATCCCCTTCCGCATATCGATGATCTTTTCGACCAACTCCAAGGAGCCGCATGTTTCTCCAAGATTAATCTCCGTTCAGGTTGTCACCAACTTCGTGTCCACGAGGATGACATACTCAAGACCTCTTTCCATACTCATTATAACCACTTTGAATTCCGAGTTATGCCCTTTGGGTTGACTAATGCTTCCGCAATTTTCATGGACCTTATCGTGTTTGTAAACCATACCTCGATAAGTTCTTGATTGTATTCATCGACGATATCTTGATATATTCTAAATCCGAGGAAGAGCACAAAGATCATTTGTGCGCCATTCTTGACTTGTTGCAAAAGGAACAACTTTATGTTAAATTCTCCAAATGCGAATTTTGGCTAAAGCAAGTTCAATTCTTGGGTCACATCGTCAACGACAAGGGTATTCACGTTGATCCTGCTAAAATCAAAGCTGCTAAAAATTGGAAAACCCCGTCCTCTCCCCCGGAGGTTCGTTTATTTCTTGGTTTAACGGGGTATTACTGTCATTTTATCCAGAAGTTTTCGAAGATTGCTTCACCCCTTACCGCACTAACCCACGAAGGGAAAGTTTACGAATGGGATTCCAATCAAGAAAAAGCGTTTCAAACCCTAAAGGAAATGCTTTACAATGCTCCTATCCTTGCTCTTCCCGAGGTCAATGACAATTTTGTTCTGTTTTATGACGCTTCCATCCAAGGTCTCGGTTATGTTCTTATGCAATGAGACAAGGTCATTGCTTACACTCCGCGCCAACTCAAGGTTCAAGAGAAAAATTACACGACGCACGATCTCGAACTTGGTGTGATCATGTTTGCCTTGAAAATTTGGAGACACTACCTTTACGACATGACATGTGTGGTCTCCTGACCAAAAAAGTTTGCAACACAGCTTCGACCAAAAGGATCTCACAATGAGACAAAGACGATGAGCCGAACTGTTAAGCGATTATGATTGCGAGATTCGCTACTACCCCGAGAAAGCTAATGTCGTGGCCGATGCTCTTAGTTGTAAGAGTCACATAAAATCCGTCTTGATCAATTGTGTCACCATACAATCCAACCTTTAATACCGTATCTTCGATGCACAACACATCTCCGTCACTGAAGGTAACCTACACGACAAGATGTCATGTGGCGCCGAACTCCAACTTGAAACCAAACTTAATGGTTTACTCTATTATTTGAACGATGCACGTTCATCCTTGATGAAGCTCATAAGTCAAGATACTTTATTCATCCCGGTGCGAATCTTCGTCCCATGTTTTAGTGGCCGGGAATGAAGAAAAATATCATGATATATGTATCCAACTGCCTCACTTGTTCTAAGGTTAAAGCCGAGCATCAAAAGCCATTTGGCTTGCTCAAGCAATCTCCGATCCCCATTTGGAAATTGGAAGACATAGCCATGGATTTCATTATCAAACTTCCCACTGCTCACAGCCGCAATGATAACATTTGAGTAATTATTGATCGGTTGACCAAGTCAGCTCACTTCATACCCATTCAAGAAAAGTTCTCCATAAGTCCACTAGCTCAACTCTATGTCAAGAACATCTTTTGTCGGCATGGAACACCTTTGACCGTTATCTCCAATAGTGATGGTCCGTTTACCTCTCACTTTTGGAATTCATTGCAAACCGCCTTGGGTACCCGTATTGATCTAAGCATCGCTTATCACCCGCAAACCGATGGTCAATCTGAGCGAACGATTCAAAAGCTCGAAGATATGCTCCACTCTTGCTTGCTATATTTTGGTGGAAATTGGGATACTTACCACTTGTAGAGTTTTCCTACAACAATAGTTTCCACAATAGTATTGGCATGGCACCCTTTGAAGCTCTCTATGGTCGAAAATGTCATTCCCTGATTTGTTGGAACGAGATTGGTGAATCGCAAATCATCGGTCCCGAGCTTGTTCAACAAACTTTGGACTAGATTGCTCTTATTCATCAAAATCTCCTTGCCTCTCATAGCCATCAAAAGAGCTACGCCGATTTAATGCCGTAAACCTTTCGAGTTCAATGTTGATGATCGATTTCTCCTTAAAGTATCTTCTTGGAAGGGGGTATTTCACTTTGGTAAAAGGAATAAGCTATATCCTCGTTTTGTGGCCCGCTTGAAATCATTGAAAGGGTTGGTAGAGTTGTGTATCATCTCGATCTCCCAAAAGAGCTCTCCAATGTCCATCCGATTTTCCATGTTTCCAATCTCAAGAAGTGCTTAGCCGAGGGGAATCTCCACATACCCCTCGACGAAGTACAAGATGATGAATCAATGTATGCTATTCAGAAACCCGTCGAGATCATGGATTGTATGGATAAAAAATCAAGCGTAGCCGTATCCCGCTTGTCAAAGTTCGTTGGGAATCTAAGAGTGGTCCCGAGTTCACTTGGGAGCGAGAAGACCAAATGGAGGCCAAGTACCCGAACCTCTTCGTTATGGCTTAATCTCTAATTTCAGGACGAAATTTCCAAAAGTAGGGAATGCTGTAACATTTTGGGTTTTCATTTCTTGTAATTGTAACCGTTACCCACCCCGTTTCGTACTCGGGTAATTTCATCAATATAATCCCGCATGATTTAGTGTATATATATATATATAAGGATCATACGAGAAGTGATATTATAGCGAGAAGTGCGAGAAATGAATGTGAACCATTGAGTGTTTTTAATCAATGGTCTATAATGAAAATGACAAATTTGTAATTAAAAACATATATTTATCATATATATTTAATTAAAAATGGTAGATATTTCTATTATGGTGTAGGTCTCATTAAACCAGACTTTAATGTGTTCAGCAGTTACTTTTAATGACTAATCAATGCTCATTAGATGGTTAATATGATTTTAATTTTTTTCATTAAAATTATCTATATTATGGATTTGATCTTTTTCATATATTTATATACAATATATTTAGTTAAGTCTACACTTCATTTGTTTTACATGCACTATCTATAATATATATAAACGAAATCCCTAAAATCCTACGTGTAGCGACGTGGTCGATCCCCCCTTTTATGGAAGCCACTATATTGCTTACTTTTTAAATGGAGGCCTCACATTTATTTAACCTAAATTCATGGGTATGGGTCTTACTAAAACCAGATAGCTCTTAAACGGGTTATAACATCTCATTAAATTAAAAATTAATCTTACCAATTAATTGATATGAAAATCCTATAAAATAGGGATATACTAAAATTTAATATCCAATTTAAAAAGAAAAAGATATTATTTATAATTAATAAACAATTTTATAGTAAAACCATAAACGGGTCATGAGTCACCAAATCCAGATAGGTTTTAAACGAGTTATAACATATTATTTATTTTTGAAACTCTTTCATCATCAAACCCTAAGTATATTATTAACTTTTTTACAATAAAGAAAATTAAAATCCAAAAAATAAATATAAAAAAAAAATGTAAAAGAACCATTCTCTCAAGCCATCAGATTGCTTTATTTGTAATTGAAGGTTTCTCACGCATTTGACCCGAATTCACGGGTAAAGGTCTCGCAAACCCAGATAGCTCTTAAATGGGTTATAACATCTCATTATATTAAAAATTAATCTCATAAAAAATTTGATATAAAAATCCTATAAAATAGGGATATACTAAAAATTAATATCCTATTTTATTTAAAAAAAAGATATCATTTATAATGAAGAAACAATTTTGTAATAAAGAAAATAAACGAGTAATGAGTATCACCAAACCCAGATAGCTTTTAAACCAGATAATAACATATCATTTATATGTGAAACCATTTTATCATCAAACCTCAAGTATATAAATTAATAACTTTCTTACAATAAATAAAATTAAAATCCAAATATACATATATAAATATTAAAAACAAATAATGTAAAACAACCCCCGTAATACGGGGGATAAAATCTAGTATTGTATAAGCAAACTGATTCCTACACAACATGAGTTTTAGTTATGACTACACAATATTTGAAAGTGTACCTACACTATATTAGTTTTGTCTAAACCACATTAGATATGTACAAACAACATTAGTTATGACTACACAATATTTGAAAGTGTGTCTACACTTCATTACTTTTGCCTACACTATATTAGATATGTCTACACTACATTAGTTATGACTACACAATATTTAAAAAAGTTCCTACACTAAATTACATATGTATGCCCTACATTAGTTATGACTACACAACATTTGAAAGTATTCATACACAATATTATGTAGCTACGTTACTAAGATAATCCTACACTACATTAGTTGATTAAAAGAAAAAAAACATTGTGTAAGCTGTTAAAAAAATTATTTAGATATATGTTGGTTGTGTGGTGAAATATATTTTAAAATATATTTTTAATTTCCGTGAAAATGTAATATTCAAATTTGAGATCGAACTATCTACTGAATAATGCTAAGTGATTTAAATCATAAAAAGAAAGAAAGTCTATACAATTTATATGAAATGTAACAAATTAAATAAATATTTGTACCTTCCCAATGAAAAATGGCTTACCCATATATAAGGAAAACATCTTTTTTACTATTATACCCATATCATTAAATAAATAATAAAATATAAGATAATATGTGATTGGTCGAATTCATTTCTCGCACTTCTCGCACTAAGAAACATTTTTGAAAAGAACCTAATCATATATATATATATATATATATAGGATTAGGTTCATTTCAGAAGTAATTCTTATAGTGAGAAGTGCAAGAAGTGATCTTAACCATTAGATTATTAATCAATGGTTGAAACATGATTGCATTTATTGTAATTAATAAAATTTGAAAGACATAAATAAATATGAAAAGGATAGTTTAGGTAGAATAAAATAATTAATTATTTAATTTATCTCATCTATCCCTAAATAAAAGCTCAAAGCATAAATATCCAAAAGTTATGATTTGTAAGTTACAATTTATTTATTTCATTATATGTTAGTGTAAAATCTAATTTTGTTCTTTTTTCACCAGTAAACAACTTTTAATTTATAAGATTTAAGCAAAATAGTATCTTCATCATTGATTACTCTTTTGAAAAAAAATAATAAATTGAATATCTGTAAGACGAAAAAAATGTGTACGAAGAAATTGAAAATGTGTAGGAAAAAAAGGTAAGACGTGTATGAGAAAATTAAAGATGTGTAAGAAAAATTTGAAGATGTGTAGGAAGAAATTGAATATGCGTAGGAAAAAATTGAAGATGTGTAGGACGAAAAAAAGTGTACGACGAATGTAGATGTGTAGGAAAAAAAATATGTTGTGTATGAAAAAATTAAATATGTGTAGGAAAAAAATTAAGATGTGTATGAGAAAATTAATGTTGTGTAGGAGGAAACTGAATATGCGTAGAAAACAATTGAAGATAATGTAGTTGTGTAGGAAAAAAATATGTTGTGTATGAGAAAATAAAATATGTGTAGGAAAAAAATTAAGATGTGTATGAGAAAATTAATAATGTGTAGGAAGAAATTGAATATGCGTAGAAAACAATTGAAGATGTGTAGGACGAAAAACATAGGTATGAAGAAATTGAAAATGTGTAGGAAAAAAATCAAGACATGTACGAAAAAATTAAAGATATGTCTGAAAATTTTAAAGAGGTGTAGGAAAAAATTATAGTTGTGTAGAGTGAACTCAAGAGATAGGGTAAAAAAGATAAATTTATAGTATTATAGATTTATTGATTTTTTTAATATTTTAGTTATTGTGATTAGATTAATATATTAGTTAGAAATGTAACTCATGTGGTTTAATTATATATATTAATTAGAGAGAAAATACATTTATATTACTTTAATACCCTTTTCATATATTTTAAATGATGGAAGATTGAAAATTAGATGAGTGGTCTAGATTGACTTCTCGCACTTCTCACTGTAACTTGACTTCTCGCAAGATTCATCCCCTATATATATATATATATATATATATATATATATATATAAATATATATATATATATAAATATATATATATATATATAGGTATTGGTTCATTTCAGAAGTATTTTTACAGCGAGAAGTGCAAAAAGTCCTCTTAACCAATCAAATAATTTCCTTTTGTTTTTCCATTTATTTAATTGCATGGGTAGTTTAGTAAAAATCCAGCTTTTTTATATTTAGTAACTAATTACTAATGGAATAGTTACAAATTACTTTTTTCCTTTTCAAATGTTTTTTTTATTAAAAGCTATATTATTCAAAGCATGTTGATAATCAAACCATCTTGTTACTAGAATCACAATATAGCATGTGTTTATCCCAGATTCTATTTGTGTTCTTCATCCAGATGAAGAATTTTTAAACATTTTGATATGCCATAATAAACGAACTTGTATTTGCATTTTCAGATGAATTATTCACAGATACAATTGTTTAATAGTCCTACATATATGCATCATTTGTATGTGTACGTGATTAACAACAAATGAAATACAAGCATGCCCAACCTATGTGGGTCGTGCCATATACATACATATCCGTTTTCAGGTGTAACATTCAAATACATACATCATATTACATACAAAACCTAACATAATTTCTAAACTTTATATTACAACTAGCATATAAAAGTAACTTACAAATATAAGAGCATCATAATTGCATAAAATTCCATATATCATATATCAAACATTATAAACAAAACAAAATTCTCTTACGCTTACTTCAACAATTTACATACAATAAACAATCTACACATAAACGACTTAATACTAAGATTATGAATTCATCACATTAAACAAAAACACTTGAGTACAAACTTTATCCAACTTTCATAAACAGGTCATAAACACTTGACCAACTAGTTTAACATAAACGAAAACAAGATGTGAAAAAGAAAATGGCTTAAAACCACCAAAACACTTGACCAACCGGTATCTTATTATCATCTACTCTTGGATCAGCCTAACACTCATTAAGATTCTAAAACCTCCAAAATATATGATATTTTCGTCTTTATGTCCGAAAACAAAATCTTCCTCAACGATGAATTATTAAGTACCACCTGCAAAAAAAAATCACACTTAACAGGTGAAATCTTGGTAAAAAAAACAAAACAAAAAACAAAAAAACATACAGACACAAAACATGTGTAACAAATTCACCAATGAAAAATGCTTATTCATAATCTTTAAACTAAAAATGGCAACAGTAATGTAACTAATATATATCCAACACAAATATGGAGAACTCATAAACTTACAAGATTTATTTTAACAAAAATAATTAAACATCCTACACAAATAACTTATAAATATTTACAGAGTTAATTACTACATATGTAGTATACATCTTAACAGAACAAGAAATCATACACAGATTCACTAACTAATACCTACGCAACTGGTATATGTCCTACACAGTATAAATTATCATATCTTGTTTTTAAGTAAAAAAAAAAGGTAAATTATATGACATCATAAATTGTACTAACTAGGTTCCTACCCGCAAGTTGCTGCGCGCGGGCTTATAGTTTGGTATTTTTGGTTGGTTAACGTAGCTGTTTGTTTCTCAGAATGTGTAGTTCAATTATCACAAACAAAGCCGAATGATAAGACAACCCCTATATATGAACAATCAAGTGATGAACCTATACAGTTATTGAAAACGCATAAATGCTTATGTCAAAATAGACAAAACTAAAGGTAAACAGTTGAATTTTGCGTTTTAAAATAAAAACAAACATTATAAAACACTTGTTGTACCTACATATGCTCAGATACGAAAACTCAAGAAACAATTTTGTTAGATCAGCTTAAAATTGCATTTTGAGGCAAGGGTAGTAAAATGTTGATATATAAATAACTAGCATAATATAAAGTCTTAATATGATGCATTCAGCCGAAAAAAGTAAGCAAAACAAATATACCTTTAGAGAAAATTATAATGGTTACAGTGCAACTACTATAAAAGAAGAGCATTACCATGTTGTACATAAAGCACAACAACATGCACTGTTGATTAATGGTAGTCACATGTGAGACAATGTGATCTTGGCAATTAATAAGTTTTAATTGGGGTAAATTAGTGTAAAAACTTCTTAAACTGGCTTTTAAGCTTCGCATCCAATTATGAAAATCATACGCATTTCTACTTAAACATATGCACATACACATATGACATAAATCCTACACAAACAATCTAATCATACACATAACAAAGATTCCCTAAACATAACCTCCTTCATAACAGACATCTTCAGTTAACACACAACCAAATTCCCATCTCTCCCTTCTTTCACATAAACATAGTCCCTACACCTAATTTACATAATAAACTACATTTACCACAATCACAATTCCTATATACATCATAATAACCTAAACTACAATAAAATGGTATTATCCATTAGTTTATATTGGCATCAACATGTATTGAATACGGAGTATACAGCATACATATTTACATATAAAAAACAATAATAATTTCTCACCAACTAAATATTGTAGTTATGTACACCCACGAAAATTATTACCCACTATAGCACATAGTTGATTCGTTAAGTGTCTACATCATTCTATGTTGTACCTACACATGAATTGAGCATACTAATGTGGCATCGTACCTACACATGAATCAAGCATATTAATCGATCATTATACCTACACATGAAATAAGCATATCTACACAAGAATAGATCATGCCTACACATGAAACGAGCACACCTACACAAAAATCGAGCATACCTACATAAGGATCGGGCATACCTACACAGCAATCAGACATGCCTACATAGGAAAAATTGAATAGATGTATGTAACCATAATTTGCACATCCTTAACATACTTCAAAAATCCAACCAACACAATAAAGATACAACGTAGACAACATACACAAAAAAGACATAATTTTAGTCTAGCATATTTTTATCTCCATGTTGAATACTATTCAGATAAATTGAACGGATGTATCTAACCATAATATCAAAGAGAATAGGTGAATTGATAAAAACACAAAAAAAAATCAACTTACCTTGTTCAATTCTATTATGACCTGTAGCTTTTAAAACCCCCAAATTCGAGCAGACGAGAACGAAGATGATTAGTGCCGCCAATTCGTTTCTTTAAACCCTACATCACAATTCAATCACTTTAAGAATGAAGATTTCGTACACCATAGAAACTTTAAAGATCTTGGAAATAATCAATGACGAATTGATTAGGGCATAAAAAAGGGGATCTCAACAAAATATGTATGTACGTTTCTTGTTTTAGGCCTATGCATTTGGACGAGTTTACCCTTTTTATCATTAAACCGGAGATCAAAACATCTAGATAATTACAAAATTACCATTGTGTATTTTAAACCACTGATTATACTTAATCAATGGTTAAGATCTACTTCTCGCACTTCTCGTTGTAAAATCAATTCTCGCATGAACCATCCCCTATACATACATATATATATATATAGGGGTGGGATCCAGTGAAAACTCCTCTTAAAGAGAAAACTTAAAAACTCCTAAAAACCCCTAAAAAACTATTTTTAACTTTTTTTTAAATTTTTTTTTGAAGTTTCTTTTTTTTTCCATTATTCTTATATGTTGTTATTGGTTCAAAAAAAGAAAAGAAAAAAAACTCTTGTCGGTAACCTCGTCGGTGTAGTGCACATGCGTAATAGTGTGCATTACATATATGCAAAAGTGTTTGTATTGTATTGCACAGAATACAACACTATTGCACATATTTGATACACAGTTACAAACTATTGTATATATGCAATATAGGACTAATATGCACATCGAATACACATTAGTACGTATATGTAATACAACATTAAGGCATATGTGCACTACATCGATTTTTATTTTATTATTATTATTTTTCCATATAATACAACACTACTACACATATATAATACATAAATATTGAATATATGCAATTAAACACTATTAAACTTAAAAATACGTAGTAATACACATGTGTAATACAAAGGTATCGCACAGTAATACGTATGTGCATTACAGTGGGTTTTTTTATATTTGTTTTTATTTTTTTCGAGCAAAGGGTAAGAAAATATATGAATAATGGCAAAAACAGAAATTTGAATTTTTTTTATTTTTAATTAAAAATAATTCTTTAGGAGTATTTAAGTTTTCTCTCTAAATGTGAGTTTTCTCTTCATCCTCCCCCTATATATATATTCTATATATATATATATATATATATATATATATATATATATATATAGGAAGAGGATCAAGAGAAAACTCACCTTTAGAGACAAAACTTAAAAACTCCTAAAAACTCCCAAAGAATTGTTTTTAATTAAAAATAAAAAAATATTTTCAAAATTTTGTTTTAGCCATTATTCTTATATTTCACTCGAAAAATATAAAAAAATTAAAAAAAAAATCGCTGTAATGCACATACGTATTACTGTGCGATACCGTTGTATTACACATGTGTATTACTACGTATTTTTGAGTTTAATAGTGTTTTATTGCATATATTCAATATTTGTGTATTGTATATGTATAGTAGTGTTGTATTATATGGAAAAATAATAATAATAAAATAAAATTCGATGTGGTGCACATGTGCGTTAATGTTGTATTACACATACATACTAATGTGTATTCGATGTGTGTATTAGTCTTATATTGCATATATACAATGGTGTGTATCAAATATGTGCAATAGTGTTGTATTATATGAAATACAAACACTTTTGCATATATGCAATGCACACTATTACACATGCGCACTATACTGACAAGGTTACCGACAAGTTTTTTTTTTTTTTTTGGAACCAATAACAACATATAAGAATAATGGAAAAAAAAGAAACTTAAAAAAATTAAAAAAAGTTAAAAATATATATATAGGGGTGGGTTCTAGTGAAAACTCATCTTAAAGAGAAAACTTAAAAACTCCTAAAAACTTCTAAAAAACTATTTTTAACTTTTTTTAAAATTTTTTTAATATATATATATGTGTGTGTGTGTGTGTTTTATTTATTTTAATTTATCTCGAAATTTATAATAACTATCAAATATGTGCAAAACGACTCTAAACTATCAATTTATCAACTTTTGTACCCACCTCAAAGACCAAGGACCTTTTTGCAAAATTTAAAATATCAAACTTCTTACTTCCCTTCATATCTCTCGGCCGACAACCCACAACCCATTTCTTGGCCCTTAATTCCCGGGTTTAATAAAAAATTAATATTACCAAATCGTTTATTAACCAAATTCGAATCCCACCAACTATTTAATTGAAGAAACTATGTAAATTCACAGCTAATTCATCATAATCAAACCCGTGGTCTGCACCATCTTCTTAATCTATAAATACTCGTGTATAATGCAATTCAACTCGTCCATGCCTTCCCATCCACATCACGATTCAAAACCTTAACTTAATTTTACTAAACAAAGCCGTCAAGGTTAGCATTGACATCGAGCCCAAGTCGTGAATCGTTTTTGGCCATTAACCTTCAATTCGTTAACGTTTATAGTAATTTTTATATGCTTTTAAGCAGTTTTTAATCAACAAACAAAAACCCCCAAATCAATTGCAACAAACAATAATCAATTAAACCATTATGATAATCTAGGGTTTATGATTAACAGCTATGTATGTATATATACTTAAATTGTTGAATGCTAAACAATTTAGCCACCTGCCTTAATGCTAAACAAATTGTTGAACCCCCAGGCCCGATTTTGCTTAATTTTTTTATTTCTTTTGTTTTGTTTCATTTTAATTATAATATATTGTTAAAAGAACCCTATTTCGACGAAACCGAACCCCGGAATTATTATTTCCCCCTCATTTTGACCTTATTTCATAATTTATTTCTTTAATTGTAAGTATTTCCCCCGTTTTTGTCGACGTATTTCGAGGAGCGCAATCGTCGTCATCTTAACTTATATCATCATCTCATCATTCTTTTCATTCGTAAGGTAAGTAATTCACATCCCCCTTTTTACTGTTTTACATTTTGGGGACTTGCGCGTTCACAAGTTAAATAAGTTAGCATTTTCACTACAATTCCACTATTTGCGTAGATATGCAATTGCTCGATTAGTTGATCCGTGTGAATGTGACTATGTGTTTATTTTTGAGTTATGGTTGTTCGTACTCTAATCCTCATCCTCATTAGTATGATCATATGCCGCCGGAGTAACTCGACCCGTTAGGACGAGAGAAATGGCCTTTATATATTATTGCTACACTAGTTATAGTAGTTCATGTTTATCGCAAGAAATTGTCATTTTCTATATGATTATACACAAAAATTGTGATTACTTGCTCAACTTTGTTGACAAACCTATCTATTTTAATGCATGACACGGGTAACTTTTTGGGTTGAAGAAAGAAGTTACAGAATACTTTGGACCTTAGGATGCATGACGAATAATGATGGATTTTCTTTATTATTTAATTGTGATGTTATTTCCGTTTAAGACAATATTGTGTTTTGTGTACTTGAATGATTTATGAAATGAATAGTTTAGATATTGACACGTGTAACTCAATTTGTGTCTCTTGAGCTATGATACAACTTGTGTCGCGTCCCAACATGTTCCGCCATAGGTTAGGGTGTGACAGTAATTGAAGGTTGATCCTTTACAACTTAATTTATCTTAATTGCTATTTTAAGTATAATGCAAATGTTATGTTTACTAAAATATCAAGGACAATTCATTTAGTAATTTAAGCGGTTGTCTCATCTTCAAAGTAAGTTATTTGATGAATGCTTAATATAAACCAATTGATTACATATAATGATGTTTTAGTGGAGGTCATCAAGTTATGCATATCTCTTCTTTAATTATCATGGAATAACATGACTTAGAAATAAGGTGTTATTCCCACATTTAATCACCAAAGCAAGCTCATATCACATGTTTACTAATTAATTGTTAAACCAAGTTAAGAGGAGTTTTGACCAAGATGATACACTTTTATCCTTAATCATCTCTATAAAAATATAAAAATCCAAAAATATTGTTTTTAATTTATGCTTTTAAAATTTCTTTTAAAACTTACTTGCTAAACAAAACTATCATGATATTTTCTTCCAGTTAAAGTAAATAAAACGATTTAGTAGTAAAAGTCAAACAAGTGTGATCGTGGATCTACACTTGATTCTTACTTATACTATACTATATATACGATAGGTACACTTGCCAATTTGTGTGTGGTTTAGTTAAGATAAAAATCATTTTTATAAATTTAAAACTCGACATTGTATGAAACAAACTTTTGAAAAACTAACTTTTCATACCCATTCGCACGCACGTCAAGTTTGACGTTTTTGCTAGGGACACAGGGTGAATTTTTACAAACAATCCAAGTATTTATAAAACCGTTGTTTATACTGTATATATTTAAAAACCTATAAAAAACAACAAAAATATTTTTTTATCTTCTTTTTTTTATTTATTTCTTCTTATCTTTCTAGTTTTATAAGTTACTTAGTTTGCCTAGTTTTAGTTAGGCCATTAGATCTTTTTACTTTCCTAGTTAGTGTATGTCCTCTACAACTACTTACGAACTCGTTTCACCACTTTCCGAACCCAAACTCCATTTACACCATAGAACACACACTCGGGCATCAAAAGCAACCGAAGGATACTGGATGAACCAGAAGGAGATACAACAGCCGAGGAAAACCAAGAGGATCCTAGCACCATTGATGTGATTGAAAACTCTGACCAATTCCATGGACTCCTTGATGAAGATCATTTATCTCATATTTCCCGATTCCTTCGAATATGTGGAACTTTCAAAATCTAAAGTTTCTCCAAAGATCAAGTAAGACTTAAACTATTCCCATTTTCGCTCCGAGGCCACGCCTTAGAAAGGCTTGAATTGTTATCATCTGGTGCCATCACCAACTGGAATCAGATGGTAGAACAATTTCTTCTAAAATACTTTCCATCTGACAAAACTGCCAAGTATCGCGCCAACATCATCGGATTCTAGACGGATGAAGATAAGTCACTACATGCAACATGGGAGAGATACAAGATCCTTCTTCGACGATGTCCACACCATGGATTGAATAAGTGGCTTCAAGTGAAAACTTTCTTCGACGCTCAAACTAACCAAAACAAACAAGCAATTGATCAGGTCGCTGATGGAGATCTTGGAACCAAATCTTCGTATGAGGCGTTTGAGATCCTGGAAAAAGCTACAAGAAAAGCTTTACCTATAATCCACCTCTATCAATCCCATCACAGAAAGGCATACACCATGTCGATAATAGTACCTTTACATCTACACAATTCGAGGCCCTCTCAGAGAAATTTGAAAAGCATCAGTCTGAGCCGGTTATAGCAAAGGTAAAGTGTGACAGGTGTGGAGAGATCAAAAGGTTAAATACTGCCAAAGTATGATCATCAAAGAATGTCATTTCGTAAGCCGACAGAATAACATGTATGGCAACACTTACAACCATAGTTGGAGAAATCATCCTAACTTCAATTGAAGTGATGGAGCCAACAATCAAGCTTCACCTAGCTTTGATAAACCACTTTTCAATCAAAACCAACCCTCTCAATATAGACCTCCATACCAAAACCTAGGTGAAAGTATCAACCAACAAACAAATGGTGGATCTACAGTGGGGACTCTTCTGACACAACTCATAGCGAGTACTGAAGCTTTGAACAAATTTACTGAAGATCGATTCCTGAAGAACGAGGTAGAGCTAAGGAACCAGAAGGTTTCTTTTCAAAACATCGAAAACCAAGTAGGTTAGTTAACCCGGCTACTTTTAGAGAGATAGCCTTGGAGGACTCCCTAGTAATACGATTACAAACTCCAAGCCAATGCCATAACCCTAAGAAGTGATAGAACTTCTACAAACAACTCGCAAGTCCCACATATCCATTCTGAAGGTGAGACTAAGGTTCTTGACACACCTAACAATCAACCAAAACCAACTACTCCCTACCAAAGAATCTATGAAACCATTGTTCCACCAATTCTATATCCAACCCGACTGAAGCACGAAAAGATGGAGGCACAATATGGAAAATTCTTAGAACTCTTTAAGCAATTGCATAATAATCTTCCATACATAGAAGCCATTTCTCAAAAGCCAAAATATGAAAAGTTCTTAAAATAAGTTCTCTAAAACAAAAGGAAGCCAAAAGAACTATCACACGCGATACTCAGTGAAGAATGCTATGCTATTCTCCGGAACAAGCTTCCAAAGAAAATGACTGACCCTGAAAGTTTCACTATCCTTTTTTTGATAGGAAACTTGTTTGTCAGCAATGCTTTAGCCAACCTAGGAGCTACCATCAACTTGATACCTTATATAGTTTTCTCCAAGTTAGGACTCGGAGAACCTACTTCAACCCGTATGAGCATTCAGCTAGTTGATAAATCAGTGAAATACCCAAGAGGACTAGTTGAAAACATATTAGTCAAAATCGACAAGTTCGTCTTTCGATTCGACTTCATGATTCTAGGCATGGATGAAGACAACTTTGTACCCCTTATCTTAGGAAGACCTACTTTTCCCAATGAGGATCGATGAACTCGATATGATCTATGAAACCAAAAACGCACGAACTTATTTTCGGTGCATTTCGATGCTAATCGGTGAACGAAAATGACCGAGTACGAAGACGATATGTAAATATGAACTCGTTGTAGTTCGTATATAAATTTCGGCATGGTTTCAGTACAATACGGTCTCTCGTAAGAATGATCAGCTCTAGTAACTTCTAACAAACTGTAACTAACTTAACCTATATATACCACATTAGCTCATTCGTTATACTAGCATCTCATTCGTTACATGATCTTTGTTTGCTCATTCGTCTCATATGCATGCTACATTCGTTATGATCCTTGCACTCATGCTCTTGATCTCACATTCTTTATATGTATGCATCTTATACAAATACAACGCTACTCGTCGGTTCAACTCCCAGCACTTATCACATTTCATGTACTAACAGACTCCCCCTTGACAATTGCTGGAGTTCGTCAAACATTTAGTCATTGTCGCTTTTAATTGATCTTCACGTGTGTCTTTATACATATAATGCCTTGAAGAAAATGCACTAACAAACTCCCACTTGGCATTAGCTGTATGTCTCCAATCTTTATCAGCATCGATCTTGTACACACGATTATCATCTTCACCCCCCCCCCCCTCCTTAACTCGAATAGCCATACCTTAAATTCACCATCTTGAGAAGATTCAAGGATTGAATAATCATCACTCTCATCATAACTGCAGTCAATCAACACATTCCATCAATAAACCGTAAAGTTTATCTTGATTTAGCATTTAAGCACAAAATAGTATGAACAAGAATGTGTAATGGTGAAAACATTTTTGTAACATGGCAAAAACATTTAAAAATGTATATCACTTGTCGGAAGATCAAAAATAAATTGGAAAGAAAATATTTTTGTGTTTTTACAAACTTTATGCTAAATCACACCCAAAATATTTTTGATTTTTTCAAAGTGTATATCAAAACACACATAAAATCTTTTTGTATTTTTCTCAAAATAACGAAAATAAAATAAAGCAGTAAATGTAAGCATTACATATTTTTGTGAGAAAGATCGTGACATGGGATCATATTGACTAGTAGCGTCCTAAACGACACTTCAATTTTGACATTATTATGCACGTAACCCAATGATGATTGCAGATATAATTGTCCACATTAAAGTTTATATAAATCCTTCAGTAACTTTATGATACGTATAAAGATTCAATTAAGCACAAACTTATGTGGATCCCACCTATCAAACACAATTTTTATGTCTTTCATACAGTGAATGTTTCACATGTACATTTTTGCTTTTCTTTAAATTGATTAGCTATGACTCATGCAAAAATAATAAAAAGAAAATAAAGCAGAAAGTTAAAATTTTCCCTTAAGATCGGTATTACTACGCGCAGATAAGGTTCCATTTTAACAAAATAAAAAGATAAAAATATGTTGAAGTTGTATAAGGCCTTAACAATCAAGTCGGATAATCCTGTATTATCGCGGGGAGAAAGTACAAGGCTTTATACGAAACACCAAGAAAATAAAGCAGAATATCCAAATCTTAACCCTCAGGTCGGATAGTCTTATCGCACAGGAGAGGATCCAAGATTTGAATAAAAATAAAGAAAAATAAATTGAATTTCTTTGCAAAATAAAAGGAAAAACAAGTTGAATTTCTTTGCAAAATGAACACATGCACACACAAAAATATTTAAACTTTTTAGTACTTAATACAGATATTAACTATGCATCAAGATATAACACTACTAAATTTGGCAAGCATGTAGATTTATATCTTTTCAGCACTTATACGATCTGTTAAGCCTATCATACCCATCATGCAATTGATCTTACGGCACTTTTTAGTCTACTTTATTCATGTGTTAGGCCCGTTAAGTCAATGTACTATCATTTCCCATATATGTCGGATCACATTTCTCAAGTTTTATATTTTTCAAAATTAACAACATATTTTTGAATTTTTATATTTTTTTCAGACAGAAAACGCACTATTTTTGTACTTTTCTGATTTCTCCCCCTAAAAATATAAACAATAACAAAAATTTGCAGAAAACAAAAAAAATGAAAACGATCTTCCAACATGAATAACTCTTTTGAAGATCTTGTTCACCAAAAAGAAATCTTGCATTTTAAAATATGAATGGTGAACAAGTTTGCCGATTGAAAATTTTATGAATTTTTTAAACTTTGCAAATGATAATCAAATCAAACGAAACAAAACCAATATGCCGAGATAATCCACTATCAACAAATTTGATTTAGCAACAATCCATATGACGTTGATAGATCTTCTTGGATATCCCTGCACAAAAACTGAATAATTAATGAGAAACTGGAACCCAGACCATAGTCTTAGGTCGACCAGTATCCTCAACATGATCAGCAACAGCTGATGGAATCTTTGGTTTCCAAGCTGGTAACGGTTTATCAGCTTGTTGTCACAAAAATTTAACATCGTGAGAACTGTGAGACGTTTTAGGAGAATTTAACAATGAATTAAGATAAACTCTTTGTTGTTTAGCTTTTTGTTCAAGTGTCTCAAATTGCACAAAAGTTAATGAAACCTTGTTAAAAGCATCTGGCAATTTGAGTTTTCTCCTATAATGACAATCAACAATCAAATGTCCTTTGACATTGCAATAAAAACATTTTCTCATTTCAACCCACGTTGAAGATGATTCTGTTACAAGCTTAGATGCGGAGGGTTGAATTTTCTCATTTTTCTTCTTTTGGAAAAATTCAAGATTTAAACACTTGTGCCAAATTTTCCAATACATCAGAACCAGTAGATTTGACAAATTTGTTTTGTTGAAACAACACTGGTTTGGATTCCTTTTGGGGTTTTGATTTTATCTTTTTCATTTCCCTAATAGGCATCACTGATGCATCACGATTTCGAAAATCTGAGTTCTCACAATTATAAACCTTTTCAACACACTCGGGTTTAACAAGAGCTATTGGAAAGAGCTCATCAGCAAACATCTTGTCAACACCTTTTAATTTATAAACTTTTCAGATTTTACCCTTAACACTCGGTTTTGAAAATGATTTTGATATCTTTTCATAAACAACCTTCTTCTTACATGTCTTTGGTGTAACAATTGTTTTTAGTTTACCAGTTTTTGATTTCTCAACTGTTTATGGTTCACAAAGAATATGATTTTCAACATGCATATTTTCATTCTTGTGAATCACCACTGGTTCAACCACATCTTCAATAAGATTATCATCATTAGTCTGACAGAAAACCAGATTGCTTTAAATATGAGATTTTAGAGTTAAATAATTTATTTCTTTCTTAACAGCCATTTTTGGATCAACTGGTTTTACTTTCTCCTCATTGATTATTTTAACCTTACTAACAGTTACAGGAGGATCTACTGTCAATGGATAGTCAATGTCCACTTCTTTTAGATCTCCGTGTCTAGTCGCATGGTGTAATCATTTTGAAAATGAGGAGAAATTTCAACAAACTCTAAACCAGCTTTACCACCCTTTTGGTGATTGCTGTTAACTTCAATGATTTCATTGAGTAGAAAAGATTAATTTCTAAATTTATCCAGTTTATTCTATAACTCCAGCACCTCATTTTCAAGCTCAGTTATTTTGGTTCTCAATTCCAAAATTTTTTGAAACTGCTTTTCGATGATTATTAATTTACATCCAACCTGTGCTTTCAAGTCATGATTACTAATCAACAAAGCATCAATCTTATCTTTAGATTTTTGATTATTTTCAGCCACTTGTCGATAGTTATCATGAATACATGTTAAATCAAAAACTAATTGCTCATTGTGGTGACGAATTGATTCAAGTTTAGACTTGTATTCATCACATTGAGAACAATCAATTTTCTGAGGTTCATCAACAACAGATGAATTTAAATTCTTAGCACAAGTTTCACACACAAATGATTCAAATGGTTTAGAAGATACCTCAGGTGATGTTGGCATGGTATCATAAGATTCATAAAGATTATCAGGAAGATTCACCTGGGTAGGCATGTTACTTTCTATCGCATTTGGATCGTTATCAGCATTCATTGATGAGGTGGCCTTGGATATCTCATCTGCAAGCATAGACCAACCATCATCAACATGAGCTTTCTTCAAATCCATTAGCCACCCTTCATCCACTTTAAAATCAAAAGATTCTACTGATGAAAACTTATCAGATAATGAAGACTCTTGATTAGCTTTAGATAAGCTTTGGCATTCTAGTTCACGCTTCCTCAATTTTTCAACAAAATCTTTACATTTGAGATCTGACATTTTGAAATTTGTCAGTTTGATCACATTCACTCAGCTCCATTTTCACATTGGACATTACGGCAATCAATTGACATAACCGATTCAGCATTTCTTCCACAGTCTCATTTTTTAGGAGTGTACAGTTTCTGAATCAAAACTTCAATATTGTTTTCTTGCTTTCAAGTGTGTTTCCTAAACTTCTTGCCTTTAGTTTGAGCAAACAGGGTAGCACACTTTTTGATATGGCTAAACTGATGAAAGTTGTTTTCATGTAATGACATAGTAAGAGTGGAGCATGCCTTTGTCTCATTTTCAAGATTCTTCTTCTCATCAATATCATAAAACTTGAACTCATTTTCAGAAATTCCTGTAGTATCACTGCCAATAGTTGGATCTATATAAACATATTTCAAATTGCGAACACACTCTTGATGAAAAGAACCCAAGTGATCTCTAAATCTCGTTTCCCATTTGGAAAAATCATCCAACCTAAAAAGCTTCGGGCACTTAGTGTGAGACCCAATCACAGAATCTTTTGTGTTTTGAGCAGCTAAGGAATAAAAGCTTGTTATTTTGAAAAGCTTAACAAATAAGCGAGCTGAGCACCGACATGGATCAAACTTTATGCCGTTGAAAAGTTTGATTAAAAGACGTTCGTTAAACTTCTAAACAATTCCGAACTCGAAAAATAGCACTATAACAGCAAACCGCAGCTCGTTAACAGTAGTTCAACGAATTTCAGCACCAAAATGACGCGTTTCACCACGTTTTCAGTAAGTTCAGCACGTTAAACAGCAACTTCCGTGTTTTTTCAGCACTTTAGTAACAAAACAGTGAATTTCAGCTCGTTTATCAGCAAATTCAGCACGATAAACAGTGAATTTCAGCACAGTTCAGCAAGTTTCAGCAATTTTCAGCAAGTTCAGGTTCGTTTCAGCAATTTTCAGCAATTTTATCAGTAAATCAGCAATAAAATCAGCATATTTCAGCAACTTTAAAGTTCATTTTAGCGGTTTCAGCACTAAAATGGTCCGTTCTGCTCGTTTAACAATGAAATTCAGCACCGAAAACAGCGTATTTCAGCACTCTTAGACACGTTTCAGCAATTTTCAGCTCGTTTTAGCACTTAAACTACTCGTTTCATTGCGATTTTGACAGCAGCTCCGCACTTTAACAGCTCGTTTCAGCGCGTTTTCAGCAGTTAACAACAGTTTTCAGCATGTTTTAACCTTCACTCATTTTTAAAAATCCAATTTCTTTTGATTTGGCCCGTTTCGCAAATTAACTCAAGTAACCAAATGCCAAACAACTTCAATAATTCGCCACACGAAGTCAAATCCAAACTTGACCCGAGCTTTATCGCAAATTACATTCAAGATCAAATTACGAATCTAGCCCGAACTTCACTCTATGCTCGTTTAGAAGTCAAATTTTGCAATGCCCAAACTGCCCCTTTAGAAATAAAGCAGTTTGTTTAATTCCTTAATCAGAAAACATCAAGACTAAATTGATTCTGTACATGAAGTAATTTCATTGGCATAGGCTTCCAATTTTCATTTGCACGAAACCTTAATTCCAATTAATCCACAATAGTTATGACTTATGAAATAGCTCCAAGTATTAACTGAACATTTTAAAAATGATACGTATGAAACTTAGATGTGATGTTAAAAAAATGAATCCAGATTGGTGGATGAGGTCAGCGTAAAGAGATTTTCAAGTCAGCGAATGAACTAGTTTCCAGATTCAACTGTGAATTACCAATCAACGAGTAGATTTCAGCCGTGAATTTTGAACAAATCGAAATGAACTTTGATTTGTAATGACGAAATGAATACCGAATTCAACACACCAACTCAAATCAGATTATGCGAGTTGGAACTCCCGGTCGCCGGAAAAGTTTGTTGTGGGGAATAGCAAAACCATCATCAAACATCAACTTAAGCACAGATTTGAACCCGAAATCAATCGTATATCACTTCTAAACAGTTCTCTATGTCAAACAACAACCAATTTGATCCGAATTAATCAAAACTCAATACGAAGAACACGAAAGCTTCAGAATCAAAATCGAGCACAATCGGTTAACGCTTTAACACGATATTCAGAGATTAGACGTAGAATCGAGCACCGAAAGCTCTGATGCCACTTCTTTTTCCCTATGAGGATCGATGAACTCGATATGATCTACGAAACCGAAAACGCA
The DNA here is from genome assembly GCF_021521415.1 of Bidens hawaiensis. Classification (NCBI taxonomy): domain Eukaryota; kingdom Viridiplantae; phylum Streptophyta; class Magnoliopsida; order Asterales; family Asteraceae; genus Bidens; species Bidens hawaiensis. The sequence goes on along the minus strand of NW_027505689.1, from coordinate 31,003 downwards.
CAAACTTAGTTTCGGTGCTAATCGATGAACGAAAACGACCGAGTACGAAGACGATATGTAAATATTAACTTGTTGTAGCTCGTATATAAATTTCGGCAGGGTTTTGGTACAATACGGTCTCTCATAAGAATGATCAGCTCTAGTAACTTCTAACTTCTAACAAACTGTAACTACCTCAACCTATATCTTATACTACATTAGCTCATTCGTTATACTAACATCTCATTCGTTACATTATCTTTGTTTGCTGATTCGTCTCATATGCATGCTACATTCGTTATGATCCGTGCACTCATGCTCTTGATCTATATGTATGCATCTTATACAAAGACAACGCTACTCGTCGGTTCTTATCACATTTCATGTACTAACAAGACCATTTTTAGCTACCACTAGAGCACTCATAGATGTTTGCACCGACAATTTCACTATCAGAATAGAGGATGAGGAGGTAACCTTCGACATAGGCAAATCAATGAAACATTCACAGTACACCGATGAGTCCACATACTTACTAGATATGTGTGAGTCAATAGTGAGCTGTCATCTATGAAAAACATTTGAAAAAGAAGCATGTGACACACACTGATCGAGGAGAAGGCACAAGCCGTCAATCAGATGACCAAGTTGTTTCTCAAGAGGAGAAGGAGGAAGAACAACGCGATCAAAACAGTAGACAAAGATCTAGAACCTAAAGCCAAACCTACTATTTGAACTCAAAGAATTACCCGAACACCTCGAGTATGCTTTCCTTGAAGGCAATTCTCATTTACTTGTCATCATTTCTTCCGACCTTACGAGCGACGAGAAAGAAAGACTACTCGAAGTTCTCAAATCTCATAAGAAAGCCATCGGTTGGAAAATAACGGAGGAAGACTTCAAACCTGTAGTGCAGAACTAATGATGACTAAATCCAAATATGTAAGACATGGTGAAGAAGGAAGTTCTCAAAATACTTGGCGTAAGCTTGATTTATCCCATATCATATTCTCCATGGGTACGCCATATTCAAGTAGTCCCGAAGAAAGGAGGAATGACGGTAGTCACCAATGACAAGAATGAGTTGATTCCTATGAGAACCGTCACGAGATGGCGAGCTTGCATCGAATATCGCAAACTCAACGACGCCACTAGGAAAGACCCATTTCCTCTCCCATTCATTGATCAGATGCTCGAGTGTTTATCAAGAAAGATGTATTACTGTTTTCTTGACAGATTCTCTGGTTATTTTCAAATTCCAATCTCACATGAAGATCAAGAGAAAACAACATTCACATGCTGTAACACCCCGGTTTAAGCGGAAATGCCTGCGTGTGACGTAAGATTGCTCAAAACACAAGTGACATTATTAAGTGACAATATTATCATTAATTAATGTAAATATCAAGTACACAAGTTTGAAAACATAGAAATACATTTATCATAAGAACAATTAAACAACTTGTCCAACTATTGATATAACCTAAGTTCTAGTGTTTTCTCCAAGCTTCATCCTCTAATAATTGTTCCTGTAGCATAATATATATATATATATGTGTGTGTGTGTGTGTGTGTGTGTGTGTGTCAACTAAATGAATAGTTGGTAAGTTCACACAAGTTTTGATATATATAATATAAAAACCATACAATTCCGTGAGACATGTGAAATAATCGAGCAAGTAAGGTCCTTTCCAGTTAGTAATAACCAACGTACTCGGATAATGAGGCCATTTTTCACCCATAACAAAATGGTCTTGAGTGCAAAGGGGGGCGTATGATCATAATTATTGAGAATATCACGTGCAAGTAAGTTTTGAGCAAGTAATCAAGTAAACACGCAAGTGCATAATATGAATTGTAGTTTTGTAAATGAACAAGTAACAATTGACTCGATAGGATATATATGCTAGGGTTAGGTTAAAATAAAAACCCACTTGAGTTGTGAAAATCTAGAAACTCATTCTCAACCACATGTTTTTAATTAAAGATTAAATCTTGCAGTCCACAATTAAAGTTAATAAAAAATGTTAACATAAATATAGCCTTTTCTCTTTCCTAAAAACATATAAAAAAATTAGTAAAAAAATGTTAAAAAATAGCAAAACAATTTTTTTTAATGTTTTGATGTTTTGTATTAAATGTTACAACATATATTACATGTAACCAAAAAAAACGATGTTACGTAGGGTTTTCGCGGGTTTTCACAACTCAAGTGGGTTTTCATTCTATACTTTGTCATATATGCTATACCCGTAATGTAAAGCTTAAAAAAAAGGGTGTGAGAAAGTCACCTTAATATTGAAGATAAACTTGAAATAAAAACCGAAAGCGTGTTAACAAAACCGAAGCAATCGAACCTCATGGAATGTAATTTAAAAATACAAAATTAAAGACTAACTAACGGGATTATAAAAGTTGAATAATTAGTTTTGGAGATTATGCCTTATTTTAATATATGTTTTATTATTTTATGGCATTTGATATTATAATATTATTTTAAGTTTTAACGGAAAATTTAACGATTTATTATTATTTTTATATTATTTGATTAATAACTTTTCACTAATACGAGAATTATAATATTTATGGAATACGGATTTTATCGGTAATTTTATCCCGAATAACATCAATTTAGCGTATTAAAATATTAACGGTCGACGCGAAAGCTTGACGTATTTGAAAAGGTTAGTTTTAGATGAAAGTTGATAAAATCTGGTTTATACTTAATTTTATTTAAGTTAAAATAATTTTATTTAATTTATAATAATTAATAATTTAATTGATTTAAGTTATAATGAAAAATAGTTTAAAAAAATAAAAACATTTAAGTGTCCAGGTAAATTTATACATTAACATGGGTCTTAACTTAGGATATAACAAGTAAATTTATGGAAGCTTGTATTTTAATTTTTATTAATTTTCATAACAAATCATTGTCCAGGTTTTTTATATTTTCAAAATCCTAGTTTATATTATTTCACATAATTATTATCGATGTCATTGACAAAGCAGATCGATAATTGTTTGTTTGCCTCAATTTTCTCGTATCGATTAGTAATATTTCTTACTATTTTCAACTTTTTAAAATATTATTTTCTTTAAAATTTGACTAATATTGAATGCAATACGATTAGTATTTACATACTTATATCGAATACCATGACAGATTATGATATAGATTTGAGATGTGTTTAACTCATAACACGTATTGATTTTTTTCAAAAACATATTAGAATTTGTATTCATAAATTGAATGATTTTGTTGATTGGATCATCCAAATGAAAATTATTTGGTTGTCAATATGGTATGAATTGGAATTAATATCTTAATATAAAATAGAAATATTTAATTGATAATGATATTTCGTCTTTATTTTTGTAGGCACTAAATAAAGATGTTTAATTGATAATAATATCTGGAAGGTATAAAAGGTAGTTGTATTTTTCGCCAGTTGAATTTTTGGTAAAAAAGTATTTTCAATTGTGTTGACTTTTTTTATCTCGGTTGACCTTTTTTCAAAATTCAAAATATTCATCTTTAATGCTTAATATGTAACCCATGTGTATTGTTACCGAAAATATTAACAATTAAAGTATATATAATATATAAAGTAATGCTATATTTAAAATAAAATGTTTTAATATTTTTCAAAACGGAAAGTTTCATATTTCTCATTTACATGTTTTTCTTTTTAACCGAAATCAGATAGTTATTTTGTATTAATTTTATTTAATTTTGTTTTGATTGAAATCAAATAATTATTTTATATTAATTGTATTAATTACCGATTTATATGCATCATTGTATTAACAGCTAAACCTCATATTTTACTATTATCATTTTATATGCATTGCACTCATTATAAATTGTTTATATTATTTGACAAACAGGACAATAGAACAACCCAAGATTATTATGTTGAATGAGCTTCATATTCTAAAAAATGACTGTGTTTTAAAGGTTCTGATTCTCAAGTGTGGCGTTTGAGAAACAGGTATGCTATGTGCTCAATCTTCAACATTTTTCGTACTTACTTTATCTTCCTCAAATTTTTTTTTTTTGTATCAAATGTGATTTAATAGATTCAAGAGAAAATTTAAAGGTGTGGCATTATTTCTATGTATTCATCCGATGAACAATAACAAGTGTTTTAAGTTGAAGTATGCTAGCATAAAACTATGACAGTTAATTATTTATCACATGCATGAATTATTGTAACATCCTACCTTTATAAATAATTAATAAAACACCATTATTTAATTAATTGTGTGTTATTATTTACTTATGTTGAATAATAATAAGTTAAGTGTGGACTTGAAAAATAAAAGATGGACTAAGGAATGGTGATGGGCCTTAAGGTCCATGAGCTTGGGGGTATATAAACACCCTTAACCCCTCCTAAAACCCTAATTCTCTCATTTCCACATTGCCTCCATACACACTCAAAAACACATACAAACACTCTCCTGTCTTCCGGATCCAGATCTGGGCAAGATCGACGGTGATTTGCAACCGATTTCCGTGGACAAACAAGAAACACGCCTAGATTCACGTATTGAATCAGATTTGAAGCGAAAACCAGATCTAAGAAGATATATTTTAATTAAAAGGTTAAGTGTTTTATGTCGGTTTGCCATGAAACTCGGTAGGATAACAAATCGGGCTATATCATGCAAGAAAAATGTAAAATTTGTAGTGAACGAGTTGGTGAGTGATATTTGGAATGAACGAGTAGGTTCGGACCGTGTAATAGACAAAAAAAAAGAAGTGGTTATGACCTAGAACCCACTAAAATGGTAAAACGGGTCATAAGGAAAGGCCATGAAGGAAAAAAAATGAATTTGTAGTGAACTAGTTAAGTGTTTTAGGTCGGTTTGCCATGAAACTCAGTTTGATAACAAATCGGGCTATATCATGCAAGAAAAATGTAAAATTTGTAGTGAACGAGTTGGTGAGTGATATTTGGAATGAACGAGTAGGTTCGGACCGTGTAACAGACAAAAAAAATGAAGTGGTTATGACCTAGAACCCACTAAAATGGTAAAACAGGTTGTGACATTCGTCAATTTCGGGTCTTGTTTGTATTCGTTTTTGTATTTGTTTATTATGTAAACCGACCCGATTTGTAAACCGAAGCTTATGTTATAATCAAAATGATGGATTTATGTTACAATATTGTTTCACACTTGTTGGGTCTTGAAAACATCATATTTTTATTTATTTATTTATTTATTATTTATTTATTTTTTTGTTGTTTTGTGTTTTTGTCTTGATCCATTTTGCATGAAAACTCTTGTGTCTCACACCCATATTTGACCACCAACATTACCCTATATATACACCACCTTTCCTCTTCATTTTCCTTTGCTACAACTCTAAAAAAAAAACTCTCTCAAACATCAAAGATTCAAGGTTATCTTCTTAAGTGTTCTTGAAGGATTTTGGTCTTTCATCTTAATTAGTTTATGTAGCCTTATTAATACTTGTTTATGGTTGTGCAACATATATATAATATACACCCCTTGTTTACCTTTGGTAGTTACTTCTCCGATTCCGGTCGGTGAGGTTTCGGACCCCATAAGGCAAGGCTTCATGGAGGACTTCGTGTCCTTGATATATATACATCTATATAACTTGTTCATACATATTAATCTTGCTTATTTTAGTTTGTTGGTCATGTTTACAAGTTCCATGGTTATGGGTTTTTAAAAGTCTATGCTTCGGTTTAACCGTAAATAGTTCAAAACCGTAAACTGAACTTTGTTACTAGTTTTGTTTGTTTAAACATACTTAGTGTTAGATCTAAGTTTCTAAAATCATTTTTACAAATTCTATGGTTATGGGTTTGTAGAATCTTACCTCGGTCTTAACCCGAAACACGATCCGAACCGAAAACCGAACTTTTGTTTAAAGACTTTATTGTTAATTTTTGGTATTTTTTTTATTTGTACATTATTATACAAGTTCTTTAGTGTTTGGACATGTGGAAACCATCTATGAACTTGTTGTGAGATGGAAACCGAACCAAACCGATTCTTGCTCGCTTAAGACACACAAGTGTGTTTTTTTAGCCATCAAGACTTGTATATTTCTTTAAAAATAGTTAGAAATTGATTTTAAATATTTTCTTAAGTACTTGGAAATGTTGGATCCAACTTGATCTCATAACAAAGTTTGGACCGACAAAACCGAACACTCGCTTAACGTGCGTTGTTAGTTCTAAAACAATGGAACTACATACTTGGTTAAGTCTTATTAAATTTTATTGAGTTATCTCATAACATTCAATATTTTGGAAAGTTGACTTTGGGTTTATCCCAATTATCAAGACCCGAACCGACAACCCGAACACTCGATAAAAAAAAACCTGTTTTAGTATCTTTATTCCAAAGGGATTTGCATTCTTGCATTTTACCCACCTTATTACTTAACATAGGTTGAGTAAATATTAAGGTTAGATACTTTAACCCGGTTTCGAGCAAACTTACATTTTTAAAGGGTTATTATTATAAATTCTTAAAAAGTCACATTTTAAACCTTGAACTTTAATTATTTACGTTTCTCAACATTTATTTTGTTTAAAGACCTTCAAGACAACCTTTCTAAATTCAAGACTTCTTTTCTTTTTAGGCATTGTGTGTTAAACTCGTCGTTCCGACAAATCTCTAAATTATCATCTTTCAAGTTTACCACTTGAAGGTGAGTACTTCATACCCCATTTTCCATCTTTTATTTTGGGGGTGACATTTCATACTTATTCAACAAAATGCTTTATATTTGAATCTTAAACCACAAACGTAGTTGTATACTTTACCTAAATAATTGCTCGATTTGGTGTTCTGTGCTTATATGCCTATGTGTTTATCGCTTTTGGTTGGTGGAACTATAAAATCCTAGACTATTTGGCATCCCCTTATAGCAAGGTGTCGTTAACGTAATGCAATTAACGATAACTATAAAATCCTAGACTATTTGGCATCCCCTTATATATAGGTGTCGCTAATGTGTTTAGCGATATCTATTTATCCAAATTACCACTTTTATTTATCGTTTCGTATGCAAGTTTTGTGGCTATCTTTATTATATACTAATATGATTAAACTTATGAATTGCTCACCAACCTTTGTGTTGACAAACTTTATTTTATGAAATGTTGCAGGTTTGCATCTTGGTTGATTTATGATTGTGAAGAAAACGACATCAAAGACCTTAGGATATTAGTAAAAATGAACAATATCAAATTCGCCATATTTTGTGATATCTTGTTTATGGTTATTTTATGGATAATTGTTATGTGACATTTTCGATGTTGTGAAATGAAATGAGTTTATTAAATACTGTCACTTTAATTAGTGTCATGTGTTTATGGACAATCGTTACACCTCGGCATGTTCCGCCGCCTTTAGTCGGGGTGTGACACAGGTCATAAGGAAAGGCCATGAAGGAAAATAGCTTAAAGAGTGGTAAAATAAAGAGAACAACGATTCGAATCGCAAAATAGAGAATAATCGCATCGCACAGTCATGCGATGTGATTGGTTGCATCCACGTGATGCGATCCGTTGAGCCATGCGATGTGATTGGTTACATCCATGAGATGCGATTCGTTGAGATGCGATTCGTTTGAGCCATGCGATGCGATTGGTTACATCCATGAGATGCGATTCGTTTGAGCCATGCGATGCGATTAGTTGCATCCATGCGATGCAATTGGTTTCATATGTGATCCGAACGGTTGTACCCGACTCGTTTTTCTGATGAATTTTTAATAAAGGCTTATTAACAAAAATAAAATTTTTTTGATCTGACCTGGCAGCTCGACCCCAGCCATGGGCTCTGACCCTTAGACCCTGCTAGGGGCTTCCGCCCCTAGACCTCACTGCCAAGGGCGCTTCCCCTTGTTCGTTAGGGACTTCACTAACCTAGAAATGTGATCTAATTAGGAGTAGTTAATTAATACTTATAAATTATTACATAGTTAGCCTTGCGCAACTGAAGAAAGGTGTGACCATAAACTGCGAGATTAACAGGATTCAAGTGAGTTTCTAGTCCCATTTCTCTGTTATGTTTTTCAGGATTGTGTGCATACTCTTATGTGATTAGTTAATACACTTACCTTAAGTGGTAAGTGTATGTCATATGAATGTTTATAAATGATACTTGATTGGTATAGAAAAAGTTAAGGGTATGTACAAAGATGTATACGAGAATATATATATATATATATGTGTGTGTGTGTGTGTGTGTAACAAAGAATGTATGGTTTGTATGGTTGAAAGGTTAGAGGGTTGCAGCCCCTAACAATATCTGCTAAGGTTAAAGGGTTGCAGACCCTAATAATGTCTTCGAAGAATAAAGGGTTGTAGACCATAATAATATCTACGAAAAATAAAGGGCTGCAGACCCTAATAATATATACGAAGGTTAAAGGGTTGCAAACCCTAATAATATCTGAGAAGGTTATAGGGCGAAAGACTATTTAAAACACAGAACAGTTATGCATGTACTAAATAATGAAATAATTTAAAGATATGAAAGTATGAAAGATTGAAAGAATGAAAATATGTATGTATGTATGAATGAATTAACGGAAGGTAAGCAGGTTAAGTATGTAATATGTATTTTCGGATACGTATTTGTAAGTATGTGAATGTAATGTATGTTGCCTGATTAACTAGAACTAACTCAATGTAGCTGACTTTTAGTATGCACGCAGGTAATTAGGTTAAAGCAGCTGGCTTGAGGGAGACACATGGCATGGACTGAAGAGGCTGGCATCTATGAAATAATTTCATGATGTTTCTATTTATTATATTTATGACAATTTGAATGTTTAATACAAAGATTTGAATGTTTTGTAATATATTGTTGAAGTTTTAATATTTCGCGAAAAGTTTTAATCCATTCTGATATTTAGCGTAACATCTCAGATTTTTCAAACCCGTATTCGTTTACATTTACTCGATTCGGGAAAGTATTCGGATCTTTCGTATTAATAAAATTATGCATTTATTAGTGAAATAATTATTTTTATCTTATTTTAGAATTCCTTAACTCTCATTAGTGCCAAATAGCCCTTAGAACCTCTTAAAATAGCTTAAAACGGCTTAAAAATGCGTTTTTGAAACTACAGGGACTAAAACTGTCAAAAGTTGAAAGTCTGGTGAAGTTGCACCTTCTCGCGGCACGAAGATACAACCAGATTCGTTTAAGATCTTCGTTTAATGCAAATCTTTCCTAAATCAACCCAAAATCACGAAATTTGAGCAACAAGTTATTGTATTTAGTGTGTAATGATGTCTAGGTTCATACTCAGTAGTTTGGTTAATATATCGATGATTTAAAGACCCGATTTCGTCCTTAATTGTATGATTCGGTTACCAAAATCGACCTATTACTTGTCCAACAAGTTGATTTAACCCCTATATAAACACCTCATAACTACAAACCCTAGAGTTTACTGAACCCAAGTATTTCCAGCCGTCACATACCCAATACCCGATGTTTCTTGCTCGTTATTGCTCGTTTAAGTGAAGATTCGTTACCTACAGTTTGACTTTACCGGCTCTATCATCTTTGACCTTGATTTCCCGTTAATCAAAGCGTATTCCGGGTAAGTTGTTAACTGATCAAACGTTCATTAATACTCACTTGTCGATAACTCTCAATCAATTTTTGAGATTGAGGGGTATTGACGGGTCAATTAGAGTCAAAGCCGTTTAAGGGCAAAATAGTCAATAACTTTGACTATCCGTTTTCTCATACTTCTGGTCGGATTCAACATTCGGTCCAGAAGACTTTTATTCTCATAACGAAATCTTAAGGCTATTGACCAGAACCCGACTTCCGACTCGCTGTTTGGATTCTGGTCAGTACCATCTCGCTTAAACGTTTAATTCAACATAACTAGAGTTCTACTCATCCGTTTGGATTGATTCCAGCGGAATTAAGTTCGTTTTTATTTATAGTTTCATATCACAAAGTTTCAGATTCTGATTAGTTATCTCATTTGACGCGTTAGTGGACGACTCGTTTAAACCTTACTCGTTTATTCGTAGTTATATTCACTTGCCTTTAATCTAAGATGAGTTTTATCATTTCCATATTTTACTCAGTTTTCTAAAATGTTTTGGGAACATATGTGTATATCATACTATATATATATATATACATACATATGTGTGATTAATCAAATATACTTGTTATGTGCTTATTTTTCTTTATATGCAAGTGTTTGACATATCCCCTTGGAGAGGGTTCTCATATTATTGACCACCGCCCGATTCGCTTGGCAATGGTCTTATTATTAATTGCTCATGGTTGATTTACCGGGGCCTAATTTGCTTGGCAATTATTTAATCTACAACTTATTTGCTCATGGTTTGATTTCATTACCGCATTTATTACGTTTTGCTTATTTTTCTTATTTATTATATTAACATTATTTTTGGTGTAAAAAATTGGTGATAAACTCACTCAACATGTGTTGTTGACAAAACTCTATTTTCTACGCATATGCAGGTTGCTTGTATTGAAGATTGAAGTTTGGACATGTAGAAAAAATATTAGGATATAATCAAGATAACCGTTATTTGAGCTCATATTCGTGTATTTGAATTGTTTGGTTATATTTGGATATTGTGGGTATTATTTTAATAAATAATTAAATTAGATATTGTTATTTATATTTATGATAGTATCTTCGAGCTGTGAATAATCGGATCACACCCCAGCATTTCCGCCTTAGGTTGGGGTGTGACATTTAGAACTGTGTTTATGAGTAGATCCAACACCCAATATAGGACACCGGGGTCAGGGCTTACAATTATGCATCTTGTGAGAACTGAATGCTCCTCAAACGTATCACGTGTTGGCCATTGTATGTTGTCAATGGTTAGTCACTTTTAATAGTTAATAAAACAAGAGAAAAGAATAACTTTATGGAAAGTTAAATATATATTTTTAAAAATTTTTTCAATTTGAAATTCATAAATCAATGAACAAATATATTAGACTATGATTGAACGTGTATGGTTAAATGTGTTTTTCCCTTTTCCTAATATAGACTTACTAACACAAATCTTTAACTTAGACATTCAATAAATTTATTTAAAATGGATTTGACAATTACATAATAATAAATTACATTTTAAAACTTTTTATAGTTAATAAAATAAGAAAAAAAAACTTTAAAGGAAAGTTAAATATATATATATATATATGTATATTTTTTTTTAATTTTTAAATGATAATTCAATGGATGTTTACATTGTTTCTCTTGGCATTAAAAATGTTACACACATTGAAAAGTTTTTGATGAAGCATAAAATCATGTGCTAAGTTTTTATTTAAAGTTACTTTCAAAATAAATGCCAAATGTTTACAACTCATTTTAAGTTTGCTTCAAGCAAAAGAAAAGACGATGGACGCATTCTGGATTTTAAAAAATGCGTGTATTATGTTGACGTTTTGATGTCAAAATATGACCTTTTAAAGTCAAAAGATAAACTTTTTAATTTAAAAGTAGATTTTTTTTTCAAGATTGTAATTTACTAACCTTATATTTTTTTCCAATTTGACCTTTGCTAGAAGTGATTCGAATTTGTAACAGCTAAGCAGGTCCAAGAGATTCATGATACAAAGTTGATCATTTATTTCAAATTAGTTTATTACCCGACGCGTTGCGCCGGGGCAGTTCAAATATGTTGATGTACCTACCTCGTTGCGATAGTGCACTAATGTGGATTCGGTTGTTACCGACACGAATAAAAAAGTTAAGCTATTAACACAAAAAACAGTAATAATGCTCGTATAACTTATAATAAAAAATTAACAAATTAAAAAGTCCGTAATGGTAACAATGGATAATTCGTTTGGTAAAACCTGGTGTCGCAGAGGTGAGTCAACGCGAATTTGGTCGGTATTGGCTACGTTCATTACGGGACCACAACTAAACCTAAAAAATAAATTTGTTAAATTAGCATATGTAAAATAAAAAAACAAAAAAATAGTGGCATTCACATAACATAATGTCCATATAACATAATGTAAAAAAGAACTAACATGTTTAAAACAAATTTTATTCGGTCGGTAAAACCTGTGCATTTGGTTAAACCCGAGTGTTACAGCGCGGAGTCGATGCGTATACGCTCGGTATTGGTTACCTTCGCAATGATGCCAAAATTAAGCCCAAAAAATAAATTCCTCAAATTAACATATAAAAAAATAAAATATTTAAAACGAATTTAATTCGGTTGATAAAACCCGAGCGTTGTAGGTCCCAGGCGTTGTGACGATGAGTTGGTACAAGTCGGGTGTTGGTAAAACGTGAGCGTTGTTGGTCCCTAGAGTTGAGATAGTGAGTCGACATGAATCTGTCGGTTTCGGTTACGTTCATTATGGTTCCAGAAATGAAATAAAAGGTCAGTAAAACCCAAGTGTTTTCGGCCCCGGGCGTTGAGATGGTGAGTGTACACGAATTTGATCGGTTTCTGTCATCTTCGTTACAGTACGAGAAATAAAACCAAAAATAAAATAAAAATAAAAGTTAAGGTAGACCAACTGAGTTCGGCAAGCTCGACCGTTGTCGGTCCCGGGCGTTGGGGCATGAGTCTACCCATTGTCAGTTGGTTTCCCTCACATTTGTTATGGTATCGGAACCAAAACAAAAAAAAATGGCATTCGATTGGTTCCCGTTATATTCGTTACCCGATAGATGAACTAAAAGCAAAAATCCGGACAAATACGGTGCCACCAAGTGACCCAATAGGAGCCTTGGCGGCACCAAAGTTCTTAATTATTATATAGTAATAAGTTCATATCGTTTGAATAAAGGAGACGAATGTTGTGTGTGGGTTATAAGTTTACTTGTAATTTGACCCATATTGTCCTTTAGTATTATTAGATTAAACATATTTTGGTATATTGTTATTTAAATACTAGCCGGAATATTATGGATTTGGAATTATGACCTGAGTTTGAAAAATAATCTTCTTTTACAAATTCTTATGTTGCTGCTTTTTATATTTTTAACCGTGTGTAATACGTGATCTAACCTAATAAGATACCACAATAAGATTAGACGCCTCAATAAAAAAAATACTATAATTAACAACTTCATTAACACAAGTTGAAGAATAAGGTACTTTATTCCATTTATATTATATAAAATATGGATCATATTTATTACATAAAAGTCACGTTTCTCTTTTTCACACTCACACCAACAACCAAAACGGAACCATCAAAAGCAAGGTCAAAAGACAAGGGAAAGTGGGAAGAAACACATAAATTACACACGCTCATCTACATATATGCATCCATGTCTATATATATTCATCATAACACCTTAACTACAAGCAAACAACATCATATAACATACTCATCTAAGTATCTCCCATGGCCACCAGATTACTACTATCAGAATGTGGTTTCAAACCACTCCATCATCATCATCATCATCATCATCATCATCATCGTACTCAGTATATCCCACCAATAGCAATGTTATGGTAGGGTCTGAGGAGGGTAAGATGTAGACAGCCTTACCTCTATCCCATAGGGATAGAGAGGCTGCTTCCGGTGAGACCCCCGGCTCGATAGTAGTTTTGAATCAAGCCTTGGACATAAGACACATAACACTCAATCATCGGGACACCGGCTGATTGGTGCATGTGCCCTTGTCTTTCGGCTATCAACGCCACCACATGATGCCTGATTAACCTTCCGCCACTTTTAACGTTATTTTCACGTGATTAGTAAAATAACGTCAAAATTAGTGCAATTTTACTTTTGCCCACCCAAGGGTTCACACATATATACATTATATGTGCGCACCGCAAGCAAGGCGTTTTCAAACCACTCCCTAAACTATATTCTAACCCAATAACAAGAGCCTCTATTTCCGGTTACCCGAATTCAATCAAATCATCACGGTCAGAGGTTCGGGCGATCAAAGTGAGTGCACCAGTGGGTGTTCATATTATTGAGAAAGACGAAAAGGTAGTCAATGGGTTTGAGTCTATTGATGACAGTGGGTTCAACCCGGGTGCACCACCACCTTTCACATTGGCTGATATTCGAGCCGCGATCCCGAAACATTGCTGGGTTAAGGACCCGTGGCGGTCCATGAGTTATGTCGTTAGAGATGTTGCGGTGGTTCTTGGGTTGGCCGCGGTGGCGGCTTATGTTGATAATATGGTGGTTTGGCCTTTGTATTGGTTTGCTCAAGGAACAATGTTTTGGGCTTTGTTTGTTCTTGGTCATGATTGGTATGAACTAAACCTTAAAAGCACTTCCAAGTTTCGGTTTTCAGTTTTAGAAAACCGTTCGGTTTTGGTTTTTCGGGTTTTTTTTTTTTTTTTCTGTTCGGTTATGGTTTGTTTTTGGTTACTTTAAGGCTTTAAATGTTAGTGCCTGATGAAAATTGACAAAAATAGTAAATTTGGGCCAAAAAAATTGAATTGGGAATTTGGGATCATTAGTCTATTAACAAACATTCAAACAGCTTCAGTGTTGTTGGTTTATAGTTCTTCGGTTCAATGCAATCCGGTTTTGGAGCGAGACATAACCAAACCGTAACTTTTGGTTTTGAAGAAAACAAAACCAAGCTGTCAGTTATTAGTTTCAATAAGTTATTTTGGTTTGGTTTTGTCGGGATTTTTTTTTCTGGTTCGGTTAATTGGTCTTTTCTCAACCCTGTTTCATTTAACGATTGCTTTTATTGTTCAGTGGCCATGGAAGCTTTTCTAATAATGCAAAACTCAATAGTGTAGTTGGTCATTTTCTTCATTCTTCCATACTAGTACCTTACCATGGATGGTATGTGATATGATCTCCATTTTTTTTCCTTCTGAAAATGACATATGATAAATAAACATATTCATAACCATGGTTGTGATTACAGGAGAATTAGCCATAGAACTCATCATCAGAACCACGGGCACGTTGAGAACGATGAATCTTGGCATCCGGTGAGTCAATGCGCGCGCGTTTTACCGCAACAAATTTGGACCATAATATCAGATTTAGCTTAATGTAACAAGATTTAAATTTATATAAATTTGATCATTTTAGTTATCTGAGAAGATTTATAGAAGTTTAGACACGGCTACTCGGTTGTTGAGGTTCACTCAGCCTTTCCCTATGCTTGCATTTCCTTTCTATCTGGTGAGTCATCAGGTTTTTTAGCGATTCGCTATTCAAATCGATCCTGCTTGGTTTGCTTGCTTTGCTAATTATTTGTTTCGGTTTACGAATGACAGTGGGGCCGAAGCCCAGGAAAAAAGGGGTCCCATTTTGACCCAGGCAGCGATTTGTTTCGGGCTAATGAAAAAACCGATGTGATCATCTCGACAGTTTGTTGGTCAGCCATGGCTGCCTTGCTTGTGGGTCTGTCCTTTGCCATGGGTCCTCTTCAAGTACTTAAACTCTATGGCATTCCCTATTGGGTTAGTTATTTTCCTAGTAGAACTTTAATTGTGACACCATTTACACGAACACGCAGTTCTCTGTTTAAAACTGATTCTGTATTAAACGATTTCTGTAAACTTCATTTGATTTTAGGGCTTCGTCATGTGGCTGGATTTAGTAACCTACTTGCATCATCATGGTCATGAAGACAAACTCCCATGGTACCGTGGTAAGGTTTGAAACTGACCCGACTTTAATGCCATGAAAATAATTCACGGTTTGTGTACCACTTTGGTCCTATCATGTTTCAGTCTTAAAAAGATCATTTGATATCGCCGTACAGGAATGGAGTTACCTAAGAGGCGGCCTAACGACACTTGATCGCGACTACGGATGGATCAACAACATCCATCATGACATAGGAACCCATGTTATACATCATCTTTTCCCTCAAATCCCACACTATCACCTAGTAGAGGCAGTAAGTATTCTTCTTACTAAACATAATTTCTTTAAATGTTATCATTTTTAACCAAGTAATGATTTTAAATTCTTAACATGTAGTCTAAAGCCGCTAAGCCCGTGTTCGGGAAATATTACCGAGAGCCAAAGAAATCAAAACCGCTTCCATTCCATTTACTAGGGCTTCTTGCTAGTAGCATGAAGAAGGATCATTACGTTAGTGATCAAGGGGACGTCGTATATTATCAAACCAACCCATAGCTCAAGGGTGACTCAAGAGAGTGAATCAATCAATAGTTTGTACAATACATGTGTGTACAATGTGAACCATATTTTTGGTCACATTTTGAGTGAAACAGCATTTGACATAGGTGTCATGTCTTATTTAGTATAAATCTAACATCAAATTATTCATGTTATTTGATGGATTATGATCAATATTGAGCAGATTTTACCGCGCTCATGAAAGTGGATATACGTGATGTATCTTTTTGAATTCCATCCGAACCACATATACCACTGCTGACATCAATTCCATCTGGTTTTAGTATAGAAATGGCTTCGGTTACATTCTCGGGTTTCATCCCTCCGGCTAAGAGCCATCCGTGTTTGCTCTTGATTGGCGGTAGCTTGAACCGAGACCAATTAAACCCTTTACCACTGAGACAATAAAATCAAAATCAATTGTTAGTTGAAAATATTTGAAAGTGGCAGCTTCGGTTATAAATGGTTATGTTTAGATAATGCTTCATTACCTGCCCCCTTTTGCACTGTCCACAAGAATCCAATCAACTAAAGAACAATCTTCATCTGATATGTGGTTCATAAGGTCACCATCCTCATTTGCATGAAGAACATAAATTAATCGTCTTTCTTTTGCTAAAACAGAAAATCCAGACCGTGATCCATCTCCATGAAGCTGTAAAACATATATGTTATCAACTGAATAGAAGTAGTAGATGTCAGAGGTGACAAAATAGGTAGGTTGAGTACTATCTCAAAACGGGCTGGGCCGGGTCGGGTTGACGCGTCAACAGTTTTTTGCTCGTTTTAGTTTCTTATATAATTAATTAGCAAATTTAGTATTGTCACAATAACAATCCAAATCTTTGAATTTAATCTATTTAGAAGGTTGATACATTAACAATAGACTTTGAACAATGTTCAGCTCATTTGGACCCGTACCACTTTCAGCTGGGGGCGCGCATGAAACGAAATGACCAAACCGTAACCGGAATAGCCAACGTAACCAAACCGAAATTACCAGGCCCAATAAAATAAATAAAGGTTTGATCTTATGCTTTTTAATAGAGCCAATTTTTTGGTTTGGTTTGGTTTGGTTTGCTTTCGTTTTTGCTATCAACAATCAACCAAAAACTAAAAAACTGAATCTAACAGATTGGAACGGAACTGAACCAAAAAACACTGATTATAAGTAATTTATAAGAAGTTAATAAATGGTGTGGCACAAAATCTTAGTTCCAAATGTGTAATAATCAATTACTTATTGATTAACAAAATCTTAGTTCCAAATGGTGTGGCCCTTTGAGGCCCAGATTCTAATTTTGGGCTATTTTTTTGGCCCCAAAATATTCAAGGCCAAACAATAAAAACAAAAAAAACGGAACCAAACTCATTTGGCAAACTGAAAACCCGAAAAACGAAACTGAACAGTTTTCAAAGACCAAGAAACCAAATTTCAGTTCAGAAAAGAACCAAAATAATTCTAGCACACCACCTTGATAAGTATAAACACAAGAACACAATTGATTTTGTGGTTAAACACTCCCACGATTCTTTTATTATTAATAACTAAAAACCACACAATAAACTCAATATGTTAACCCATAAACTAACACTAACTTGAATCCTACATTAAGCCCAATTCCTAATAACTAAGAAGATTCTGATTACTAGAGAAACATCACACTAAACACTTGTTAAAGTTAATCCTAACTGTGTTTTATATGTGAAATAGGCTAGATGAGCAACATTTGGGGTGCAAGATCTAACAGAAACTGTAACTTCTAATAAATCTACATAATCTACTAATACTCGGAAACTTACCTGCACAAATTCAAGATCCGCTTCGTCAGAAGCTCTCAGAATTGTATCAGGGTCATCATCAACAAACACCCCAACAGGCTTTGCACCGTAATCACGTGCAGCTTTTGAAATCTCTTTAGCAGTAGAAATTGAAACCGAGCGTTTAGAATTAGGCCAAACTATCATCCCAATAAAGTCAGCACCCGCTTCTGCCGCCAGAGCAGCATCTTTAGCCGAAGTAATTCCACACATTTTAACTAAAGGTTTGTCATCTACATTCCTCTTATTAACGGATGAAATTTCAGTCGGTTGGTTTATTGCACAGAATATTGATTTCTGTTTCAGAAACCTTGGCTGTGATGCATGTAACATCATGCTCTTTGAACCTATAAATAAACAGAATAAATGAATCGGTAAGGAGTTGGTGGATTATAAATATTTGTGTAAAGCATGAAACTTTTAGGTTGAGATCGAACGTGCCAGGGTATTGCCACTTGTGCATGAGAAGTCCCCTCATTTGATAGTGGCATCCCGCGTTTGACCCTGAAATTGGGGATGTTAAATACAACAATCGCAGACAATCACATTACTGATTGCACATTACCAATAGAAGTTGAAAAACTGAAATACAATAAACAATGTTCTTTGGGGAATTTGATCGAGCAGTTAAGCTGCAACAAAGATGCACGCACCTGTAATCATCTTTATCTTTACTGTCTGAATCCCGGTTGCAGATTTGAAGAAGGTTGACAAAACCGATTGCAGTGTTTCTGTTACGTGTTCATTTCAAACGATAGACTAAATTAGCAAATTTTAAACCAAATCAGCACAATGTATAAGCATGTGTCACGTGTTCAATGCCATCAAATCATTCAAAAATGTAACCTAGATTATGCTAAATTTCTGATATGTACTCCGCAACGGCAGGTTCAACCAGTACATGTCATCTGGCTTGACAGCTGATTGAAAAAGATGATAATTTTATTTTTAAAAATGGTTCCATTTTTTTGTGATCATATAATAAAACAATGACCTAATTTTATTTATTCTCACCCAAATTAAAAGGATTACAAATTCAACAATATTTAGATAGCAGCATAGCATTTTAAACTAAAAAGTAAAAACAAAATGATAAACCCTAAACCCATATAATAATAAATTATTAAGACTAAATAAAATGCATCAAATTATTGATTAAATAACATGCTAAGGAGGTGGAAAGAAAGGCATGATATAAGTGAGTAAATCAATTGAAAATAAAGCTAGAAATTTAGACAATTTGTTAGTTTGATTGTACCTGCTAGCCGGAGTCGAGAGGTGAGTGAGAAGCAACTGAGTGAGTTAGAATAAAACAAGGAAGGATTTAACCAAACAAGTTGATTGCGGCGGGCCTTTCCACACTTTGGGTAACTAAGGTTTTAAATAAATTTAAGAGAAACTTACTGGTGTGGTTTAGCACAATTACTCCCTGAAATTTTTTTTGAATTGGTTGGGTACATATGGTTTCAAAAATATACCAATTGAGTCCCTGCTACTTAATTGTGTTAGTTTTAGAGGTAGATTTGACATTTTACTTCCATGCATATACTTTGTTACTCTGAGTTCTTGGACTTTCATAATTGGTCACGTTGAGTCCCCTTCCTCTTTTAACAAAAATAAATGAACTAGACTAATTTTTTTAACAAAAATAAATAAACCGAACCACTTTTTCACCAAATATTAACAAACCGAACTACTTTCTAACAAAAGAAAAAACGAAAACTAATTTTTTTATCAAACTATACGAACCGAATCACTTTTTTACAAGTAGTTCATTTCGTTTAACAAAAATAAACAAATCGAACAACTTTTTTTTAGCAAAAATAAAGGAACCGAACATATTTTTTAACCGAACTTGTTTTTAACAAAAATATCGTCGTAACTTGTACTAAGGTGGAGTTCATTCTATTACTTATTTTAGAAGTAGTTACGTTCGTTTAGTTTAGTAAAAAGTAGTTTGGTCCGTTTATTTTTGTTAAAAAGGTAGTTTGGTTCGTTTATTTTTGTTAAAAAAGTAGCCTGGTTTGTTTATTTTTGTTAAATAGTAGTTCGATTAATTTATTTTTGTTAAAAAAATAGTTTGGTTTGTATTTTTTTTTTTTGTTAAAAAAGTTTGGTTCGTTTATTTATGTTAAAAAATTAGTTTGGTTTGTTTATTTTTGTTAAAAAAAAGTTCCGATCTTTTTTTTTGTTAAAAAAAATATTTGGTTCATTTATTTTTGGTTGATTATGGCTTGATTGGTTATAGTTTGGTGGTTAATTCTTTAATTTGAAGGAAATTTTTAAAGAGGGACTAAAACTGAACAATCACTTAATCACAAGGACTCATACGGATAATAAAAAGGGTAAACTAGTAATTCCATAGCGATAGGGACTCAAATTGTTCGTTTCTGAAACCATAGAGACTCAACCAGTTCAAAAAAAATTTTGGGAACTCATTGTGCCTCCGCCCTAAACCAGACGCAAATAGTAATTTTCTCTTAAATATATTTAACCAAAACAAACCAAACCAAACCGTCTAGGTTACCTGGCTCGGTTCACAGTTCAGTTCTGATGGTTTAAGCCAGATTTTTTTCCCTTAACATCGAGCCATATCATTTTTGTTGTTTTAAGATCTTTGGAAGTACATTAAATGTGTAGACTTCAAAATAAAAATAATTATAATGACCTAACATTTTACCTTTCATGTTATAAGGGTTTATGAGGAAAAAACAAACTTTATATGGTTAGATTAATAATACACGTAGAGTAATTGAAAACAAATACTTATACGTGTTATAATTCATATTTCATAACAGTAGTTTATGTGAAAAGAAAACATTTTACTTTTATATTTAATTTCTTAAAATTATGTAGATTAAAATTAATTATTATTTTTACGAATATCTTGGCAGGCTCAATCTGACATCTTTGAAACCGTTTTACTTCTAAATTGTCGTCATGAAGATCTTTCTTAGTTTAACTTTTGAACATCCAAATCAGCAACATATAAATGTACATGGTTTTGCTAATTTCAAACATCATCATATCTAATGTATAGAGGTTAATTTATGCCGTGTGTATGTTAAAACAATTGAACAAACAACGATATGTGATATACCATAAAAGGTTTATAAGAAACAGCAACCTGGGATATACCTTTTGGAGGTATAAGGTTCATCAGTTCACCAAAGCGAGTAAATATGACTTAAAATGCTTCAACTATGAATAGATGACCTTATTAACCGACATTTCCTAGAGAATTCCTCCTCATTCGTCATTAATCCTTATGGATTAACTAGTGACTTTGGCTCTCACCTTTTAAATTTTATGGATTGTGGCTTTAGCATAAAGGTTTCACATATATTCTCTCTAAGAGCATGGTCGTGTGAAGCGTCTTCATCTCCTTTACATACATTTCGTATAAAATAACACTTCAAGATTTGAGAAATGATATTAGATGGTGGAGATAACTGGAGATCAACAGAGAAACATGTTGTGTTACACAATTAAGAACAAAAAGACCTCAACGATTCAAAATAAGAAAAGGGTGATTTCAAGTCTTGAGAGAAAGAAAAGTGTTCTACAATAATGAAAAACATTGTTGACATGGAGAAGAATCCAGACTTATATCTTAATCAAAAGGTTGAAGTTAACGATGTAGTAGATAGAAACAAATAACTCCAAATTCTTCCATAACATGGTATGCAAGTTAAGGTGATCTCATATAAATGAGCTTTTTATGGTGCTTTGGAAATGAGTCATAATTAGGGGGTGTTTGGGATTGTTTATTTTCACCAACTTATAACTTATTAACTTTTTGAAAAGTAATAAGGTGTTTGGAATTGCTTATATCGTGAGAGGAAAAGTTCCATAAGTTACACTTTTGTAACTATTAACTTGATGAAAAGTTGTAAGGAGGTAAAATAAGGAATCCCAAACATCGCCTTACTCACACATTTGAACTTTTGTTATAACTCAACAAAACATGGTATATATAACAATATCTGCTCATTCATGTCTAATGAGATGCTAGTGCCACACGCCGCCATGGGCTTCACTCATAGTTTAAGACTTTCAGTCTAAGTTATGATTTATTAGTACAAAATGACATATGTTTTTGATTTTTGTCCTACCCATGACACATGAAATAAGTCATTGTGGAGTGTTATCATTTTGTACCCTACATTGCAGCCAGTACCGATTACAAAAATTCACGATCAAACTGCTTTAACTATATTCAGCTACTCAAAGAGGAGGTTTTGACTTTTAGTGTTGATTCTTCCCACACAAAAAAAAAAGAAAAGAAAAAAAAAAGAAAGAAAGAAAAAAGATATACGTTTAAAGTTGTCTTATCTACAAGTAAGAATGGGTTAGCATTTGCAAGTAACTTTAAAGTCATATTTCCAAAAACCGTGATAAGATTAAGGTGTACAGCACTTTTAAAAATATCAATTGGACAGGAAAACTTCGCATAGTTGTTAGGATGATAATCAAGTAAGGGTTTCTCTTAAGATCCCTTAAGTTTTTAGCCATGGTGATTGAAACCTTTATTTTTAAACAGGTACATCAAAAGGTTTGTAGGCTAGAAGTATCAACTTGCATAGTAAAAATATTTTTTTTAAGTGATTAATAGTTCTAGTCCCATAATAGACATTATTGTAGAACTAAAAGTAAATTTAAGTGGTGAGTCAGTTAAACGTTATAGAAGAAAAACTAAATGGGTGATGTCGTAAAATTCTTTATCAAACTAGTTTTTCAATGAGTCATGATACTTTTTCTTATTTTTTATTTTCTTTTCAATCAACTTATCATACTTTATAAGCGTTATAACCAACCTATTATATTTCGTTCTATATTTTCTTCAAACAATTTTTGAACTAACCCATTAAACTTTTTTTTATTTATCTTTCAATCACGCTTTATATTTCTATATTAAAAAATGCACTACACAAGAACACATGTTAAATACAAGCTAAGAGATTCATGCCAAATAAAGCTGATCCGCTGCCTATGTAAATATCAAATGCAAAACTTATGAAAATATCAAAGAAGTTAATTCTTTACTTCCAATAATCGATATAAATAGAAAAAGTGAATCCAATTATATTTATTTTCTTATCTAACTACTATCTTAACTTAAATATATAAAAACAAAACGTTTAAAAGTTATCTGGTTGCATTCTACATTGTCTTAAGCCACCGGATTGTTTTATTTGTAAATAGAGGCTTCTCACGCATTTAACCTGAATTCATGGGTATAGATCTCACCAAACCCAGATATCCCTTAAACGGGTTATAGCATCTCAGTATATTAAAAATTAATCTCAACAAATATTGATATGGAAATCCTATAAAATAGAGATGTACTAAAAATTAATATCCAAATTAAAAAAAAAAAGATATTATATATAATTAAGTAACAATTTTATAGTAAAAAAAATAAGCGGGTTATGGGTCTCACTGTGGCACCCAGTCAAAAAGTCAACATTCGTATGACTCTTAATCTTGATTCAATCATAATTACATTACATAAACATATTGGGTTAAATGTGTTTTTCATTTAATCATTCATAATTGATTTCTAACGTGCACCCATTACATATACATTTAGTGATAGGAAGATCACCGGTTCATATTCGTGTAGTGATAGAGAGATCAATGGTTCGTAAAATATACATATAGGTGACTTTATAAAACACGAATCACTCACGAACGCTGGTGATAAAATATTCATTACAATAAAAATATTAAACAATAGAAATAATACATATAATATATATCTATGTATTCATACACGATGTTTAAAATAATAGTACGTTCTATTATTATATG
The DNA here is from genome assembly GCF_021521415.1 of Bidens hawaiensis. Taxonomy (NCBI): domain Eukaryota; kingdom Viridiplantae; phylum Streptophyta; class Magnoliopsida; order Asterales; family Asteraceae; genus Bidens; species Bidens hawaiensis. The sequence goes on along the minus strand of NW_027505689.1, from coordinate 7,252 downwards.
TTTACACTGAGATAAAAGTATGTCTCGTAAATAATTAATTATGGGTATATGGTAAACGTTAGCTAGTTTTCTTCAACTATTGAATAACCAAGACACATGTGAATTTAAGTGACTTATTATAATTTGCATTCAACTACATTTAATATTATTGATTAGCAATTTAATGGGCATTTAAATTGTAAATACAAATCTTACGATATGGACTAGAGGTGGGAAAACAAACCGGTTAATCGAACCGACATGAAAATGAACCAAAACCGAACCGGTTTGAAACCGATTATGTAGAAACCGGTTTGGAACCGATTAAAACCGTAGGTTTGGAATCGGTTTGCAATTTTTTCCACCAAAACCAGTTCCAAACTGGTTAACCGAACCAACACCGGGCAAAAAACCGGTCAAAAACCAAACCAAAACCGATCAAAACCCGAACCGAAACCGATCGTACCATGGTCAGAAACCGGTTTCAATCCAAACCAAAACCGATCATAAACCGGTTTTGACTTTTATTGACCAAACCAAACCGGTTTTAACCCAAACCGGTTTTGAGTTTTAAACCGGTTTGTGCACCTCTAATATGGACCTCTCATCCAAATTAATACACACATAAACACTCATGTCTTCATGTGTATCTTAAGATAAATATATGGAGCATGTATGTTAGGAAATGAACTAAGTGTAATCAAATCAAAAGGGTTGAAAATAATAAAATCAAATCATTATCCTTGGTTCCTTGCCATATCAATCACCACCCACCCAACTTCTTTTCCTTCTTTGAACTTTTGACCGAACCCAATATCTTCAACCATACATTTTTTTTATATTAGCTTATAGCACACTCAATCATCCATACTTCATCAATTATGAATAGAAATATTTCATAAACCTGATACTTGTAAATAAACAAATACACTAACCCTCTTCATTCTCTCCACATAAGCAAACACACACACCTCACTCTTCTACTCAGCTTCTGTCTAAGCATTTCAGCTAGAGTAAGGTGGCCATATCTATCTCCATACATCTTCAAATCCCGAATTTCCACTTGGAGATTAAACCTCTATGTTTTTGTTAAAATTACCAACTGGTCTCACTTAATTTGGTTAAGTTTTTGACCACCAAATCAGCTTCATGGCCAGACTGCGCAAAATCCATAGCTGTTGTGCTATCTTCTGCTCACAACCTATGTTTAGGTATCAAACAAACTCCAAATCAACTAATTCTTTTTCCTATGTTCTCATGACTCATTGAAGTAAAGCATATCCAAAATTTGGAGGCATTGGATCACGTTTGCCCCCTCAACCATACCTCAAACTGGACCTCTTCCATCTTGGGTTTCATCTGTCACTCTACACACTACCATCTTCAAGGATCCAAGTGCATGCTAGAGGTTGTATATGAGTGCTAAAATGCTAGGAGTTCATGATATGTAATAGTGAGCAAAACTCACCCTTATTCTATTCTTTACGTCATTATATGTAATGTTTATGTAGTAATGATGTTTACCCACATATAAATGGCGTGATACACACTAAAACATGGGTATGGATTAATGGCTTGCTAGTGGACTAGTGTCATGGCTAAACACACTAATTACAAGTTATTGCTAAGTTAGTGTTATGGACATAAAGTTAGTTTTATTGAAAATATACTTGCTTTGATGGAAATTGGATATTAAGTGTATATAATTTTGTAAAAGATATTATAGATAAAAAGTTTACTAGTAAACGTTAGTTTGGTTAATAATATTACTTTATACAAAATATAGAATATTTTGCTAGAGTATTTTGCACGTCGGAAAAATAATGATCATAAACTTATTTTATTAAAGGATATACGGTTTTCAAAGGTTTTCGTTTAAAACTGACACATTTTCTTAAAAATATGTGTATCCACACATACATTGAAAGTATTTTAGGAACAAGTGACTTACAATAAAAAAAAATATGTACACATTAAAAGCAGGTATAATTACAAAAGTGTACGCACATAACAAAACAATATATTCTTGGAGGAAAGATATAATTTTTTTAAACGTAACGACAAAGTATATGTTGGTTAATAAATATATTAACACTGCATTCTTGAATTTTTTATTTAAGGGTTTGGAAAAGAAAAGATAAGAAATTTTTTCTTTTTTCATTAAAAGAAAAGAAAGAGAATGGAAAGAAAAGTTAGGGTTTTTTTCCTCCAAAACTTTCCAGTCAAATATGGCCTGATTCGGAAGGAAAGTTTATAGTCAGGTACAATATTACTAATTTACCCTATTTTTTCCTTCGTACCTCACTCAATAATGATGACATGATTGTAAAGTTACAATTTTTTCCTATCTTTTCCTTCCTATCTAACTCAAGAATGTAATTAACACTTTTTTTCTATTCTTTTATTTTAATCGAGAATATCTTTTAAATATATAATTTCTTTTCCTTTCTTCCCCTATCCAATCTTATCATTTCTTTTCCTTATATTTTAAACCCGAGAATGCAGCGTAAGTGATGTGCAATTCTTTAGTTGATCAAGTATCGTGATAAATATAAAAGGGAACTATGTATTTGTTAAAACTACAAGGTTAACGAAACTAAAAGAAAATCACCAACGAGTTATAACAATAAATCATAAATCTAATTTGTTGGGTGAACATAGTGCATAAACCGATTTGTTCAATAACAATATCCGCACGATATTAAAGTAGTCTATTACGTGCTAGGTCGTATCTAGACCGATAGTTCATCGGGACTATGTATTATCCGACGCTCATTGATCACAATTCACAAGGTGAGTCTCACGGCCCCATTTTTACTGTTTTATAACGATTTTAGGGGGAAACATACTAGTCATATTTTATCTTATAATATGAAACAAGACTTGATTATATGTGTTTTAGTTGGGAAAACGCACTAGTTCTTTTTTATGTGATAATGCGAAAATAAGGCTATATTTTACGTGTCCATGAGGTGTCTGGTTCAAGAGTTCAAAAAGTCCCCTGTCTAAATATAACCATTAGCTATGGATTTAGCCGTGGAAATATCGAATAGTACTATTGGGTTTGACACCCCTATCATGGTTAGTAGCACTAATCACCGATCTGGAGGATCGAATTATAGCAATATTGTCCCAATTATAACCCGCCTAGTGGGAAGTGTGGCAAGGATCTCAGTCAAGGTTTGGTTATGTCTCATGGAGTTACATAGTATTCGTATTCCTTGTAGGTTTACGAATTTGTTTATTTTTGCTTGTTTTGGTTATCATAGGCTCTATAGATATCATCTATATTTTCGGAAGGGAAACAGTCAAATATTATGAATATATATACATTTATACATTACCAATGTTGCAGGGAAAACAGTCGAACATTTTGAATAATTTACAAATTACTATAATTTTTGAGTAAAACTATGAAACATTCCAAACCAATTATATAGTTTTTTGAGGATAGCTATGAAACATTATAAAACACATATACGTATTCAAAAGGAACTATTACGCTTATTTACTATTGAGGCTTTCAAATATATATCATTTACACCGTGTCAATAAACCTGTGAACTCACCAACTTTATGTTGACGTTTTTAAGTATGTTTTTCAGGGAACAATCTTGGAATTACATGCATCACTAGGAGTGCTTTCGCATGAACAAAGGCCACGAGAACCATGACGGTCGCATCCCGCGTTTCCGCCTTGGCGGGGTGTGACACTCACCAAACCCAGATAGTTTTTAAACGGGTTATAACATCTCATTTATTTTGTGAAACAATTTCATTATCAAACTCAAGTATATTATTATTAACTCTCTTACAATAATAAAATTAAAATAAAAATATATATAAATATTAGAAACGAAAAATGAAAACAACCCCCGTGATACGGGGGATAAAACCTAGTATTATTATTATGTATGTTAAAGCAATACGTAGTTTCCACATTACATTTAACTAAGTTATCCACATAGGATTCCACCTCAACAATTTTCAAAATTATAATTTACACCTAATAAGCTATTTAATTTTAATAATATTACCATTTATATAATTACTAATAAAATTACAAATATAACTTTAAATGTTGTATTAAATGAGGTTTTTATATATTTATGATTTATAAAGTTATATTTATCATTATTTATAGTTTATGAATCCTTAAGGTATGCTATTATGTCTTATTTAAATTTAATTTTTTTGTTGTATTTTTTTTAACCATCCGTGTATTACACGGGCTATATCCTAGTTATATTATAAACTAGGATAGAGCCTTTGTGATACATGAGTGATTAAAAAAATGAAACAAAAAAGTAAAAATTTAATAATATATACATAATAGTATACCTTATGGATTAATAAGACATAAATGATGATAAACAAAATTTTACAATTCATAAATTTCTAAAAACCTCTTTAAATATAATATTAGATAGTGACTCATGTGAATAGGAGAAATATTAAGATCATTATATTGAAACATATTCAAATGTTAACTTATAACATACTAACAGGATATTCATTCATCTAGAATATTTCTATAACTTATTTATTGAGAGTTTCAAATATAACATCATTGATTGACTTTGATAAACTAGAAAACTGTTCATATGACATCTACGTGATATCCTATGTGGAGACCCTGGAATGATGCCACGTGTAAAACTTATTTTGCTTTAATTGTATAGTTAGATTAAATCCTTGTGCTATTTTAATAATTATTTATATCTCAAAATCCTGAAACCAATATAACTAGAAGAGTTGGATGCACGGTCTTTTTACCTAAGCATTTACTAGCAATATATGTGGTACATGACTCGGCTTATAGTCCGATTTTAGTTTTGTCATAACCTCATGTAATCTAAACTTAGTCATATTAGTTTCTTAAAATTAGTAATTTTATTTTTACTCCATCTCTCATCAACCACCTTTGATCATGTTGGTTTTCTCTTAGGTTTATCATGCTCTTTGTGCTTTGTTTAGTTCCTCACGTCACAAAGTCAAGAAGCTATAACCCTTTATTAATTAAAAGATAACTGTAAAAGTTAATTTCGCATGTATGTCATTAAAACTATGTATCATTCATATGCTGAAAATCACTCCATTTTGAAAAAAAATTATCAGCTCATGTCATTATTTATTATTTATTAGAGTATCATCAAGTGATTTATAAAGAATATTGTTAAGTTTGTCAAAAGTGCATTAAAAAATATTAATGCACATAGATGATTTGAGACATGACCACTTTGCGTAAATACATGATAAAATGGTTCTTGGTACTTGGGCATTAGAGAATGTATCCATCCTCTAAACATATTGCATTTGATACACAATTGTGACGGATGTTTGATTAAATAATAAACGGATAAGAAGTTGTATGTAATATGATTGATAATCGAATTATTTGACATTAATTGAATGATTACAAGATCATACATGTACACACATACATTTCAGTCCCACGCAAGCGCACCATGGTGTGTCCCCTTGGTGGCTTCTCATGCCACACCATCTAAAACACATACTTCAAACGAACACACATAAATAGTTCACATGATATCAAGATCCACATATATAAAACCCACCAATCACCCATGATATCAAGCTAAGTTTGACTTTGTCACACCTTCACGACTTACCCGGTCACCCGACACCTTTCACTTAAGTTCCCCCCTCATCAAGTCTTCTTATCCATTCTTCTAGGATATAAATGTTTAGGCATATGATAAGGGTTCAAACTTCCATTAATTAATCTTGAGCAACCCGATTCTTCGATCCGATGTCAAGATTCTTCAGATCGAATAAGACTATTTGGATCCCCCCCCCCCTCCCGCGGGTATGATAAAATAAGCCCACGTTTCTAGGTTAAAAATCCAAATAATCTTCATGCATCATTTGATTCCAACTCATCGATAATCATCCCCATCTTATGAAGCATTCTCCAAATACTCAAAGCCCAAATTGTCCGGTTTTAATTTAAAAACGACCAAAACGAATATTGTAGAAATAGAATCTATAGCAAAAATCCGAAAGATTAAATCATAAATTATTTTGTGAAAAAAGCATGGGTTTTGACAACCCCCCCCCCTCCCCCTCTTTCAAAATATGACCAAAATGCCCTTGGCATTTGAAATTAATTTTGACCCAAAGACAGGCCCGTAATTATAACAACTTGTTGAAACGCCACAACCCGATCAATTTTGACTTGTATAGTCAATCCCGGCAAATTGCCCTTTATGCAGTGTTTTAAAAACCGGTTCAAACCGGCCGGTTGAACGGTTAAAACGGATTTCGACAATAGACCGGTATTTTTGGCCGGTTTGCTAGAACATCGTACCGGCGGTTTTTTCTAAAATACTGGTTTTTACCGGCAAACCGGTTTTATGTCCAAGAAATTTTTGATATTTGCGGCCCATATGTTATCAAAATTACTTCTAACCCAACAACTAATATTCAAACAGGTAAACTTTAGGACTGTTTTTTTAAAATTGAGTGATTTATATTGTTTTTTAATATGGATTAACTTTTGTATTGTTTTTTATAATGAAATCATTTACTTTTGGGTTGTTTTTGGAGTTAAAGTTGTATTTATAGAAATTATAAGGTAACATATTCAACCGGTTGAACCTCTCAGTATAACCCGGTTCAACCGGTTGTACCATTTTTTAGCTCAATCCGGTACGAGTAAAAAGCCGGTTTTTAAAGCATTGCCTTTATGTAAAACAGGACGTTTGACTTTTCTGGTCAACAATAACTAACTTTTTCAAAATATGCAGTAACACTTCATTTATTCCCCAAAGTATTGTATTGCTTAACCACATATCAATTGTAGCAGCTAAAATGAATTTCAGTTTGGGCTGTTGTTGAACCCAAATTTACTTTTGCAAATGACTTTCAGCTTTAACCACCGCGGCCTCCATTTCAGATCACAGTCAAAGATTAGTTGATCATAATATGCTCATCATAATTTAAATGCTGCAAGATCACCTACGATCCTATCTGATCATCGATTGCATTCGACAGTTTTTGAATCAGAACCCTAAACTAGGGTTTTCGCTTTGTAAATGATAATAAGTTTTCGCGTCTGAATCTGTTTACGCATCAAAATCGACTTGTTCCGACTTCTGAGCCTAACCCATTCTGACCTGAACCCTTTTTGACCTGTGACCCAAACCCACCAGACTCGACCCGTTTTCCAGTCCTAATAGTGAGTGAATCATAATTGTTAAGATTCTAATTTATCAATCTTACGATTCTACAATTTTATCCTTTGATCTGC